>NW_018128199.1:555214-558062 GCF_001952655.1 Monopterus albus | reverse complement strand
CACCAGCCACAGGAGCCGCTTCATGTAAATGTCATTTTACTAGCAAACAACTGGAGGAACTTGGAGGTTAAACAACAGGCACATGTAGGTTAGGTTCACATAGGACAGCAAGAAGTACATCATCAATGACAAGTACACCCTGGGTAGGAACAGAACACGATCACCCACTAACAACAGATGACAGATGGAAAGACGCCGACATGTTTTGCCATACACACAGGACTATACCAAAAGTTGTGTTCACACAAACTGCCTTTCAGAGCGCCAAACTCGGACTGTTTGACAGAACAGTTGATTCATCTCAACAATTTTCCTCTAAAAAGATACGTTCCAAAAAGCTCAACATGCAAGACTGTTTAAAAATTTAAATAAAATTAAATAAAGAAGGCACAAGCAAAGTGCACACACACACTAGCACCATCAGTCAGCATAGATTAATCTTAGTAATTAGGGGTAGAACAATATATCAAAATTCATTATACTGTGATACAAAAACATCACAATGTGCATTGTTTTGTAGATATATTGTGTGGTTTTCCATACACCAGCAACTTCTCTGTAAATAAGACAGCCTCACAGAACGCATGTCAATATATGTGGTTGTTCTTGACAATCAAACCAGCGCTAGTACAAGTGCTCCACAGCTACTCAAACATTGGCATTAAATTTTTAATTGTATCGTGACTGAATCGAATCATACACATCATATTGTGTATTAAATCACATCAAGAATGTTACAACATCCCATCCCTACTAAACACATTCAGTGGAGATTTGAAGATAAGCCGGCAGACAGCTTTAATACTACGTTTAGCAGCTACAAGAACAAAAGACAAAAAGCTAATAAACATGAAGAGACAATACTTAGTGGTTTTGTTTTTTTCTGGCTTTCCAAAGCAGCCCCTGTGTGCTCTCTCTTCAGGTCATCGTGCACAGCGATAGTGCCGTTTTAGTGCGCTAATGAAACCTGGCACAGTGTACAAACCACTTTTTCATTTTTTTTTTTTTTTTTTTTTAGTAATTTGAAGAACTCCTGTACTTGAGCAGTGTTGGGTCTTTTGAAACATTTACAGTGAAACTCTTTTGGAGATGAGTCAGACTCTGTTATAACTGCCATGAATTTGTAAAAATGTGGTGTTTACTGGAGCCAACCATTAATTGAAAACTGACACAAGCACACAGCAATTACAGTGATATTCTTCTTCTGTGGATATTACGTGTGGTTGGCAAACAGCTCTATAGTAACATTGAAAAAAAGCTTGTTTTAATGAATGACTGAAACGATGTGTTGGTCAGACAAATTTGAAGTCAGTGCATTTTCAGATTCAGTGAAATTGATTACATCAACAATCTCAGCAGCCCTATTTACGTCATAGTAAACAGATTTCATTCATATTCATAAAGCTCAGCAGTTCTCCCTTCTAGAGTCAGTTTTCTAGTTGTAATCTCTGCCCTCTAAAAACCTCTAAAGCATTCACTCCTCTGTCCAGTAAAAAAACTAGTCTGAGCTAACCGAAACCCCTCTTCTGTCGAGCCGGAATGTTTAGCCTGTGAACCTGTTAGAATTATGGGAAATGGTGTTCCTTAAAAAAACAGAACAAACAAACAAACAAAAAAAAAAAACTACCATCTTTATGTAAGCATATGAAGCAAGCCACTCCATACACTGTTGAGAAAGGCTCTGGGGGCCAGGGGTGGATTTTTAGTCATTAGCACAGTTAAAAAAGTCAAAGAGAATTTCAGCGAGGGTATCTTGGGTTGCACCCACAAGGGTCAGAGCCACTCGGGTCAAGTTAAACAAATCTGAACTTTTGGTACACTCCTACTCAGCTCTTGCAAAGTACCACATATACAACTAAACAGCAGTCAGAGAATGCAGCCTCCACCGAGGACGACTGTTCCTCCATAATGGAATAGAAAGAAAGAAAGAAAGTCACTTTCGCCTTTTCCCGTTTAGGGGTCGCCACAGCAAATCATCACACTGACGACTTGCATGTTGACATTTGGCACGTGTTTTACGCCGGATGCCCTTCCTGACGCAACTCTGATTCAAACCCGGGGCGCAGCAGCGAGAGGGCTGTGCCTTAACCACTAGTTTACCAGGGATGGCTGCTTCTCCATAATGGAATAAAGGCAATATTCCCATGATAGCTGGACCCTCATATGATTGCTTGACCATGAAACTAATTCAGTTCAGTTTTATTTGTAGGCTATATGGCCAATTCACAACAACTGAGCATAGTAAGGTCTAGACTTATTATAGTATTATAGGGAAAACCCCACAAATCCCCCTGTGCAAGCACTTAAGAAAAACAATAGACCTGACAGACATTCACTCGTTGGTTTAGGGGTAAAATGGGGACTTCAGTGAGTGGACCACAGGCAAAGCAGTGATGTCACATTTGTTCTGTTCTACAGGAGGGTGATTAATGAACAAGCTGTAAGGAGGCTTAAGGAGGACTTAGGGGGGCAGGACTGGGAAGCAGTTTACAGAGAGGAAGATTTAGACAAAGCATATGAGCAATTTTTAAATATATTTAAGGAAGTACATGACAGGAACTGTCCTCGTAAGCAGTATGAAAACAAAAGAAATTACAGTGGGAAACCGTGGATAAGTAAGGGATTACAGAATGCATGTAAAAAGAAGAATGCGTTATACAAGGATTTCATAAAGGACAGATCAAAGAAGACGGAAGTAAAATATAAGGCGTACAAAAACAAATTAATTGAGATTCTGAGGAGATGTAAGAAACAATATTATTCTAAAGTATTAGAGGATTATAAAAATAACATGAGAGGTACTTGGAATATATTAAATAAATTGATTAGAAATAGTCCCAGCAAGAGT
>NW_018128199.1:554059-554563 GCF_001952655.1 Monopterus albus | reverse complement strand
TAGACTAGATAACGAACTGCAAGTGAAAATAGGGGGAGCTAATATAGAACGAGTATATGAAATTAAATTTCTAGGTGTCACAGTTGATGATAAATTCACCTGGAAATCTCATATCAGATATATTCAGCATAAAATAGCAAAAAACATATCGATATTGGCAAGGGTTAGATATATTTGACAGAAAAGCACTATGTATCTTGTATTCTTCATTGATTTTACCATACTTAGAGTATGGCGTTGAAAACTGGGGAAATACATACAAAAGCTCACTTCAACCATTGTATATATTACGAAAAAGAGTGATAAGAATTGTGCATAAGATGGGGTATAGGGATCACACCATTGGAGCTTTCATACAGTCTAAATTGTTAAAATTTTTTGATTTAGTGGGATATAAGACTGCTGTGTTTATGTATAAAGCCAGGAACAATTTATTACCTGGTGGAATTCAAAAACTATTTAATGAAAGGGAAGGGGGATACAATCTAAGGGGTCAGTTAAATT
>NW_018128199.1:550463-553988 GCF_001952655.1 Monopterus albus | reverse complement strand
TGGACATAAAAAGCAGTAAGAATATTGATGAGTTTAAACACAGATATAAAGGTATGTGTCAATCAAGATATAGGCAAGAACAGGCTTAATGATTAATCAGATGGGAATGTGGATGTAGAATATGTATCCATGTAGTAATACTGCTTGCAAACCAATGATGATAAGATGATGTTAGGGGGTAGGACTAGATAAGTCTAACTTCTTCCTACTCCATTCAAGCATGTACTAGGTATAAGCAAATTGATAATATATTTGTGGATATGTGTGGAATTATGTGTGTTGACATATTGACTGTTGTTACATGTTTGAAAGAATAAATCAAATCAAAATCAAATCATTTCTGCAAGTTTGTGTTCTGCTTGTTTAACTGCTCATACAGTCTGTTACTGGCTGGTTGTTGCACTGTGGAGTGATCCTTCTGTTCCTCTGTTCAGCTGCGAGTGTGTGAGAGAGAGGAGCGTAGCGAGGATGCCAACAGGCTACTGTACTCTGAAAGAGATGTAGCTGCCTGCTAATAGCATGCTCAGATAATGAGCACTCACAACCATAGACATATTTAAATAGGTCTATGCTCACACCTCGAAAAACTTCGGAACAAATTCTAAATTGGCATTACCTGGATAGACTGACCGCATATTCTCAATCTCAGTGGTTACTTTGTCCCCTGAAAAAATGCCAAAACCTAAAATGGCACATCAGTCCAACAGATGAAAATGAAAACAGCTTTGAGCCCAGCTTCAAATCGCTGCCATCAGGCTCTCACCCAGCTATCACTGAATAGAGTAGAGCTTCCCCCAACTGTCAGCTGTCACCTCACTGGGCTCCTTCAGGCCCTGTTTCACACAGCGGGGTGTGGCTAATGAGTGACAGCACTTGGTTTCAACTGACAATGAATGGGCAGCGATTGCTGACCCAGGGATTTGCCTTCATATGTCCTCAGAAGCGCAGCTGTGCACTTTGGCCACAAGAGGGCTCATATACAGTAAGCAGCCTATGCAGCACTCAGTGGTGAAGAATCTTCAAAAATATTCCTGTATACAATTTACGATATGATCAGCACCAAAATCTAACCAATTAAACTAACCAACACTTTTCTAAAAGCCTTACTGTAAACCTGTTACAGTAGTGCTCTCTCCATTCAAAAGAATGTTTGTCATGTCATCTAAAATAATGACCCCACTTTTCCCACATTCAATTATCAGCTGTGTTAATGTAACGCAGTCACGAATCATCTGTTGTCTTATTTGTAATACATACTCAAACACAGAGCACCAAAAGGTTGCCTTCAAGCCGCTATGCATAGAAAACAATGGTGATGCTACCCAAAATGATACCATGGAAGACAGCAGTATGTGTGGAGGTGGAACAAGTCATCTTTCGTGCTCACCCTCATTGAGCTTAGCCATGTCCATACTGCCGTTGTTCATCTGCAGAGTTGCCTGCAGTGCTGGGAGGAGCTGATGCAGGAGGGCAGGGTCCTGTAGCAGTGCTGGTGATGGGGACTGGACAGTTTGGGGCACCTGCCCGGAACAGGCAGATGAAGAGGACATGATGGAGGGGACAGCGCCCAAAGCTCCAGGTGCAGCATTTAGGCCCTGAGAAGAAGAGGAGGAAGAGGAATGGCCGGAATTGGATGGTGTGAACTGGTCCGCTGATGTGGTCTCTGTGGAGACAAGCAAACCAGAAGATGCTATATTTTCTGTTTTACTCCAAGAAGTAAACTACAGCAGAAAACCTTTTCTGTATCAAAGATGTCTACCCAGAAAAGGATCAACAAGGTAGGATCAATGTGAGAGAGGATGCTGTTTAACAACTTGAACCAAATTAGAATCAGAATCTGCTTTATTGGCCAGGTGTGTCGGACACATGAGGAATTTGACTCTGGTACATCGCCTCTCAATGTGCATCTACATATCTCCATGCAAGTGGCAAGTAAACAGTAAACCAACATAAGGCTGTAACAAAATAAGCAGTATTAACAAGCAACAAACAGTCCAAACAATGCAAAATAAACAGTAAACAGGCAATAAACAATGCAGACAGACAAGGAATGCTCATTGTGAAATGGGATAAGTAGGAATAAAAATAGAGTACTTAAAAATAGAGACCTGTACAAATCTGTATAATCTGTACAAGGTATATTTACAGGTATTGCACTGAAGGTTATTGTCCAGTCATACTGTTGTTGGTTAAGTGTTCATCGGAGTGACGGCCTGGGGGAAGAAACTGTCCCTGTGCCTGGTTGTCTTGGTGCACAGTGATCTGTAATGCCGTCCAGAGGGGAGGAGTTCAATTACTAAGGATTTATAGTCGAGTCATCTTACTTGTTGTGACTTTGTCCTGAAAAGCCTCTTGTCTATAGTCCATATCCCTGGGGAAACTGTTTGCCACCATCTTGACTGACTCTTTCTGTCGTTGTTCCCTGAAAAACATTAATTAAAGAGAATGCAGTCAGAACGTACCATAAGCTAATATAATATATTCGTCTGAGACCAGTACCGTAATTTCCGGACTATAAGCCGCACCCACTAAATGTAAGATGAAAAAACATGCTGTACATAGCCGCAGGTGTCCACGTTGTAACATGAGATATTTCAACAGCCAGATTGATCACCTGTTACTTGAAGCGGCATCATATGCATTTCGTCGTGTGTTGTCCACGATGAGGGTGTGTGCATGAAGCGACAAAAGTAGCTGCTTATAGTCCGGAAAGTACGGTATACTGATCTAGTCATGTATCTCTCTGCTTCAAGTTAAAAATGGAATAGTCTCTCAAAGCATGTGAGCTTGCCTCTCCAACAGGTCCTTGGGCTTCTCCCACTGGGAGACCTCAGTTCTACAGTTGTAGTAGTACTTCTTCCCAGAAGAGCTGATGTGTTCTGTCCAATCATCTGCTGGGTCCTGGTGCAGAAAGAGACAAGACATGACATATTCTAATGGATCAAAGAGCTTAAGTTAAAAAGTATGGCTAATCATTTTTGGACTTCAAATATGATAACATGAGAACACAAAACTATCACTTCATATGGATACTGTATATGTAAAAGCTCATGTTCCTTCAATAGATAAACATCCCTCACTTCCCAGTCATTCCAACCAATCAAGGATGGCCATACCTTTCCTCATTTTTGTCCTCATCTACACCTGCATAGATCTATCTTGGGGAAAAAAGCATTAGCTGGCATTTTACGCCAGAAGCCCTTCCTGCTGCAACCTGGATTTGAACCTGGGGCGCCACTAGTCTACCAGGGACGGCTCTAATTATCAGTAGACGTATACCAGCAAAATACTATCTTGACACTTACTCTTGCTAAGGCTGAACTTCAAAGTGTCTTGGTCTCTTTTCTGTTTGGGTTTGTACTTGATGAATTCACCACTCACCTTTCTGTCTATGGATTCACAAAGGTGACTAGAGAAGAAAAAGCATGCTCTTTGATCTACTTCTTTTCCATCAAACTCAGATGTTGACGATAACATATGCACTGTTCTCCACTCACCACCCATATTGAGCATTTAGCCTTAGTG
>NW_018128199.1:549379-550402 GCF_001952655.1 Monopterus albus | reverse complement strand
GACAAATGGCAAATCTTTGTAACAAGAAAGTCTAAAATTTAATCAGATCATCAACTCTAAAGTGGGAGAATGTTACATATCTTCAATAGGCATCCTTGCTGAGTATGGTAACAAAAAGGAGACAGAGATCCCTCTATATAATGTCCCACATATCATGTTCCAATCAAGTGTGACAACATTTTCTGCAGGAAATTCTGAGGGTATATCATATGCAGAACAACATCTTACCCTGTCGGCAGGCTTGCTCTGAGTCGCATGTGGCTCTGAGCCATAGTGGGAGCTGTTGCTGTGAGAGTTCTCCTGAGGAGAGCCGCTGGTCCCTGCAACAAAGTCATTTATCAAGTATGTGAAAACGCACAATGCTCTGCCTAAAACCCCAGTAACAACCACACCTGAGAAAGCATATTTAAACTTCTTTTTAAATAAACACACAAACGGTTTAGATAGACTTCAAAGTACAGCCTCAATGCAGCAACAGTGGGTGACCTGTGATTTCCATTTTAGTCTAATTTGAAAAATAACCATAAAAGACCATAAAGAATGCAACATGGCTGAGGCAGGCACATGGTGAGGAACTGTCTGGACAACTAAAAAAGTTGATCATGAAATTTCATAAAGATGGGAGAGGGTAGAAGTAGGTACTCGACATAAGCTGAAACACGGGTGCTACAGTGGTAAGGAGGCACAGGAAGAGCTATACACCAATAACAGCAAGGCGGAGTGGTCATCCATAAAAAAATAAATAAATAAATGACAGCACACACAACTGACTATTTACACAACCTTGCACTGAAAAACAGATGGTAAGCACTTCTGACTTGGCACAAGGATTATCTGTGGAAACTGGTGTTTCAGTGACTGATCAGACTGTGTGAAGGACACTTCATGAAGTCGACCACTACGGTCAGTGTCCAGGAAGAAAACCACTGTTCACAAAATGTCACAAAAGCGAAATATCAAATTTTGCATTAAAAGAAAAAAGAAAAGAAGCCCGATGGCTATCAGCAGCACATTCAGTGGTCA
>NW_018128199.1:535195-549317 GCF_001952655.1 Monopterus albus | reverse complement strand
TCCAGGACCACCACAGTGACTGAAAAGTGATGATTGTGAAACACGGAGGTGGGGGTGTGCTGATATAGGGTTGCATGAGCACAAAAGCCATAGAGAATACGAGTTACAGATGGCACCATAAGCACATGTTTGTCTTCCAAACAAAGGCCCTCCAGCAAAGAGCAGCTGAAAAGAATCATCTGTGAAGTCTGGCAGATGTTCACTTTAATTTTAAATGTACAGCACTTGTTATACATGTCCATTTTCAGACTACTTGGCTACATTCTTCTTGGGCTTTAGCTAAAAACACAAATGCATTAAAGTGTCAGGATTTATAATTAGCTAGCATTTTACACTGATCTGGGATGTACTCACTCAGATGTTGTATAACCCAAGTCCACACAGTATGCCAAAGATCAATACAAAAAGAATGCCAAAATGCACTGTGGAAAACACTGACTGTGTTTGTAAGCTGGGGCTGAGAGCCATTACTCTGCTTGCAGCCACTATCTCTCCAAAGTTATTCTAAGACCAAGATGGTGCCTTTTCCTTATAACAACCTTGTTAGGTGAAACTTAAAACTGAATGCATACTATCTTAGTTTTTACCTCTAACTGTATGAGAGGCTTTTGCCTTGCCATGTCCCGTGCTGTCTCCATGTCTGCTGACAGGACTTTCATCTGAGCGCCGCAGCATTTTGTAAGGTGGCGTGGGATCTGATGAACCATCGCGCACCTTGTCGTAATGATGAAGGCTGCTCGGCTGGCTCTTTGGCTGAGATTTATGGGTCTAGAATGGATAAAGTGTGTTAGATAGTCTTGTGAGGGTGTGTTTAAGCATGAACTAACTAGTTCTTGTTTGTTTTTTTGTCATCCTGCCCTCACAGTCAATGCAATCATTTATTTTTCTGGAAAATATAGTGCATTAAGAATATCTCACTGATGAATTGCTACACCATCATGAACAACAGCATAATGAAAGCAAAACTAATATTCTCAAAAATAAAAGGTTAAAAAAGAAGCCTTATATGTATTATATATGTAAAAATGTGTCCCACACTGCCTGCTGTTAGTTCAGTGCAACATAAACTTCAGGGCCCAGTTTTCCCAGCATTAAAAGAACATAAGACAAATTGCCATAGCAGTACCTATAGATTAATATATTTAAAATTTTTATTGGTTTACTTTGCCCCACAGTATTATCAGGTGCTTATATTGTTATGGATATAACTATTTCGGTTAGGATTTGAATAAAATGACGTTCATACTACACACCTCTGTTAGCAGCATTAGTAGTGACAGGTCACCGTAATGGCCTGAACATGTCATACCTGATAGGATTGTGAATCCCTTCTGTCGTTGCTCCTGTGGAGATACAAAGCAAACTCTCAGACAGTTTCCGCTGTAGCTAATAGATTAGTTTTCTTACACTGGCAACGTTTAGTCAACTGTTAGCTAATTAGCTACTGTTAGCTAAATCAGCTTAATCTGCCATATTATCAAGATGTTTGCTCTTCTTTCGCTATTTTTTAAACGACCAATGGTTTTTCCAGATATACTGTACAAAAGCTTCCCTACATTACCATTATCGTGACAGTTAGCTAGCGTCACATTAGTGTTAGCTGTTTAGCTAGAGGAAACATCCGGAACTCATTGCTAACTGCGAGCAAACTGTTAGCTCCTAGCACTAATATTTGACGGCTACAAGCGAATATGACGATCCAACCTACGGAACAAAAAAATGAGGCAACCCCAGCCTGTAATTTTTAAACTGTTGGGGTTTGTGCTTCATTTACCCATCGCTGGCTCTTGTTGGTTTCCTTGCATACATCACCATCAAGGCCGTGGTGATGTGTGTATGTGTTTGAAGGGGAACCGTAGCCTCCTGCCTGTGTGCTCTCACAGTTCTCCTTTCTTCCGTTTCCTGATGACTATACGCAGTCTATCCTACCAAACTGATACCTACAAGCTGTGCACCGAGCACCAGCATTACATAGCAGGTGGTCTTTATTAACAACCACCCGTCAGGGCATCATCGGGCAGGTAATCGGGGTATGAGCTTAGCTGGGCCGTTGCAGCTCAGCAAAAACCAGCACAGGCAGAAGGAAACGAATGGACGGATTCCCCTGTAATATTCGGCTGGATTCAAAAAGTTCCGGTTTGACCTTTCAAATTAATAGTGCAAATATTGAATGCCACAAATTTTGTAGCAGGCTACCACATGACAAAAACCGGAAAACAAACAAACAAATAAATAAATGAATAAATAAATAAATGACTGAATTGCATTACATCAAACAAAATCTCATCTCTAGTGACTGTTAAGGGATATAAACTTAACAAATATATTGATCTTACTACCTTAAATCCCAGAGCACTCATGTAGATAGATAGGCATGTGTGAAATCAGTCTTTTATAAAGAAAATAAAATGGTACTGAAAGCACACAACTGTTGGCATCACATTCAATTAAATCTGTGTGAATAAGTGGGTGTACGGTGTTCTGAATAGTGAACTGCTGGCTAACATGATGCCACATGCACTTTGATTGCTGTATTGATTGGCTGCTAGCTTGATTTAGGTCAGACTTGACACATTGACTGCATAAGAGACAATCTCTTTTATTGTCTGGCCAGTCAGACACTACACAAACGCTCTCTACAAGTGGATGCTGAAATACAGCTCAAACTATTTTGATACCAAGCAATATAGCCTGCCTGAACTGGGCCTAATGGAAGAGACAGCCTGTGGTAAGTTTATTGTTTCTGAGGTAGTTAATCTACTTTAATTGTGTGTGAATGGACTTTAAACGTGTGTGTTGGTTGGTTGGTTGGTTACTTTATTTATACCCGTAGGTAGATTTGTTTTGCAGTCAGGTCGGATCAGATCAGATGGCATCCTTAAACATTCACAAAATTCCACAAACATAAACACCACACACATACCCTGAACGTAGTAGAAATAGAAATACTCGAAACTCCACCCATCAGCACATTAAAAAGATACAAACCTCACATAAAAACAAAAACCTAAAAATCATATTATACAATGTATTACTGCAGCTTATTCAGCTCTATAACAGCAACAGGGACAAAGCTACATTTATTTAGCTTTGTTTTACAACTCGGAACTACAAACCTCGGGCCCAAAGGGAGAAGCAAAAAAATAGCAGTACAGGGGATGGGAATCATCTTTTAAAATAGAAGTAGCCATCCTCTGTACTTGTCTACTATACAGGGTTGCCACACTTGGCTGAGACTCCCCTAGCAGCCGACTAGACCACTTAACTATTCGATCTAAGGCTGTCATCTGTCTTAGAGATATCTGACCAAACCATGACACCAAGGAAAACGATATAATAGATTCCATAAAAGCTTGATAAAACATATTCATTAAAGTTTGATCAATGTGAAAATGTGCGAGTTTCCTTAAACAATGTAGACGTTGCTGACCCTTTTTACACACCCTTTCACAATTCTCTTCAAAACTCAATTTATTATCAATGATCGTCCCCAGATATTTATATGATTGCACATATTCAACAGTCTGCCCCTTAATTAAAGAGACTTCCTGCCTGTGAGGTGTCTTCCTGAAATCAATAAGCATATCTTTAGTTTTTGCTAAGTTTAGTTGCAGGTAGGACTCCTCACACCAGCCAACAAAATCATCCACAACTGAACCGTGGCTATTTTCACCATCCCTAAGAAGACTGACAATAACTGCATCATCAGCATACTTTGTGATTGTTCTGTTGTCCCATCTACTCTGACACATATTTGTATAAAAAATAAAAAGTGGTGACAGCACACACCCTTGGGGAGATCCAGTAGACGAACCCCTTCGATCAGACACTACACTATTAACCCTAACTCTTTGTGTACGATTAGTTAAAAAATCTAAAATCCAGCCCGCCAGGTTAATACTCACATTGAATTGTTGTAAAAGCCTAGCACTCTTAATCTGCGCAGATTAGGTGTGTGTAGTCCAGACCAGGGTAGCCAGGCTGGGGCACATCTGATAAACATGTTAAAATAAATTAACAACACACCATACATTATTCAGACTCAGATTGTTTATTTTATGTAAAAATGGACGCATATAATGTTTTCTTTTGTTAATTTTGGCGGTGCTCCTTATTTACTCCCATCCAGGGACTTCCTTACTGCACAGTGGTCTCCACCCCACTGAGGTGAATCCTGCCAAGAACTACACAACAACACAGTCAGAGAAATTAATGCAAATATCATGCTGCATGCTTGATATAAAAGAAAACTAATTTGAATAATATCAATTATAAAGCACCAGAAACATGTTAGTTGTTTTTAAGGCAACAATTTGATTTTCTTTTTTCATTCATTAATACTTGACAGGCATCACATTATGACTCTGGCAGGGGTGGTATCCAGGGAGGCCAGCCAGACTCTGGAGGTGCCCAGTGCCACCCCTGGCCACCTCCTGGCTCCGCCCATGGTCCAGATTTGTTCATTATCTTTCTATAGCATTTGTTGAAATTATTGAAAATGTTAAAATAATTCAAATAAAAAAAAATTATGTGGATCTTGCTCATGCTAATTAAGTGATACTCAAAATTATTT
The DNA here is from genome assembly GCF_001952655.1 of Monopterus albus. NCBI lineage: Eukaryota > Metazoa > Chordata > Actinopteri > Synbranchiformes > Synbranchidae > Monopterus > Monopterus albus. The sequence continues at coordinate 544,744 of NW_018128199.1, read as the reverse complement.
TTGGAATTGTGAAATTTTATATATCACAGAAACATTATCTTAAAATGATCAAAATCATAATATTAGAGTGTGCAAAATAAATTACTTTTAAACAGAAGATAGCAAGTATTTATCCTATGAGTTCTCGTTTCATCTTTTGTTTGTGATAATTTTACTGAAGTAACACCAATCAAGCATGCAGAAATATAACATTTGTCATAAAGGGAAATAAGTTTAAATGTTGTTGATAAAACACTGACTGATATAATAATTAACTGACAGAGCCTTACAGTGGAACAGTATATTTCCATAACGTTGAAATATTTCACAGCAGCATTAGGGGGCAGTAATATCTAGGAAATGGCATCTTTCATGTACCATGTAAAAAAGCATATATTTTATCCCCTCCTTTAATCCTTTCTGTCATGATATAGTCTCCCTCTCAGGTGTTAAAAGCAAAGGAAATCTGAGGTATGAATGTTTCTACTATTTGCGGATACATTTATATAAGTTTTGATATTTGTTGAATTTATGTTTTCTTTTGCTAGAGTGAGGAGGATATTGAGGGGAACTGAACACAGATGCATTTTCAAGGAATGATAGGTTATAGATTTTTCTTTCATTCCTGATTTTTGTTCTCCCTTGTGCACCTAACCAGAAAATGAAGCAAGTTCACTGTCACAATGAATATTTCAAGGCTCCCCCATTGGGAGATTTTACATCACACCCTTCATTAAAACTTTTAAACTTTTTCTTATGGGTTTTTATGTCATTTCATCACCTTCAGAACACATTCTGTAAATTAAATACAAATGCAGGTGGACAACTAATGGATGTATGTATACATTTTTACACATGGATGTGTCCTCCCCCTCCCCCTGTGTATATACAGTACGTTGCTGTCATCAGTGATGTCTGGAACGGCGTTTCACACAGACAGGGAGGAGGACTACAGGTTCCTCCAAAGCATGTTGATGGAGAAAAAGCTTCACCTGCTCTTTAAGGTGATGACATATTTATGCTACACTTCCTTTTACTCAAGGTTACAGTGACCAATTTTTAAACTTCTTTAGGGCCCACTTTTGTGGATGAAGATTTCAGATTCTCCACTTATGTAAAAGTAGTAATAGAACAATATAAAAATGTTTTATTACAAGTAAAAGTCCTGCATTTGAATTGTTATTTGAAGTACAGAAGTATTATCAGAAAAAAGAAGTATGAAAAGTAAAAATTTCAGTGTTATACTGATTTGTCAGGTGGTTCCTTACAGAGTTAGATATTATAAAAATGGATTATATTGTACAAAGAGCACATTTTAACTGTTAAAATTTTAAATATTAATTTTACATATTTCTTTTATGTATGTCATTTTCAAAATAAAATATTAATCCCTGTAGCTGTAAGATAATGCTGTGAACTGCGCTACCTGTAAAAAGCAGTGATGTGGAAGTACCAGAATATTGAAAGACTCAATTAAAGAACATGCCTGAAAAATGTACTCAAGTAAAGCAGAGTCATGGAATTTAAAAAGGCACCACTCATATTCAAATTAAAGGAAGGTTGCGTATTTTTAGATTCCATGAGTATACTTTAAAAAATATCTGATTGAGTAAATGTACCTAGTTATTTTCAATCAGCGTTAAAAATAAAAAAAATAACATAGAAACATATAGCATATAGTTTCGTTTAGATGTTCAATGTAATGAATGTTTACTTAGAAAATTTTATTTGTTGTGCTCTAGCCATGATAAACATAATAAATGGAATATTATTATTATGAACTGAAATAATTAGTGTTTTTCTGCTTGTTTTTCTCCTGATTAATATTCATATTAGTGTAATAATAGTAGTAGCTGTATTTTGATTGGTTCTAAATGTGGAAGTTACAGTAATTGCCTTTTTTACTGCAGAGAGAACAGTTATAATGACACTTTACTAACCTGACAGATCCATGAGCAGCTGAAGCGTTTTGAGAAGCGAAGCCCCATACATGTCCAGGAGCATGCGGCGGGTCTGGCCTCAGATGTAGGTGACTCTATCCAAACATCTTTTGCAGATAGACACACTGATTAGGCTGACATTTTGACAGCAGAAGGAAAAGGGAATAGTTTTCATTGTTTATATTTTCTTTGATATACCAATGACTTTCCTATCATACAGAATTAGGAGTGGAATGCACATTCTTCATACTGACTTACATCTCAGATGTTATCATTTCAAATATAGTTCTTTAAAGCAGATATGATTCTGTATATGTATACCAGAAGTTGGGTCACCAAGGACACTGTCAAGCACCAGGCTGCTAAAACCATTTTGCGTGTAGTCTAATGTTTCAGGATGGAGGAATATAATTAATGTCAGATTTAAGATGAAGTGACAGGAAGTATTCCCACTAGAGCTGTGATGGCCGACAAGCCAGTATTTCCTTCAGATGTGCAGAGTATTTAATATCGCAGCCCTCTTCGATTATAGCCGTTCCTTTATTTGAATGTATCCCCCTGGCTCCTTCATCTCATTTTGACCTTCTCTCAACATTAGTTGCTTATTTTCCTTCTGTTGTTCCTGGACAATGCAAAACAAGGATGTTCTTTCTACACTTTTTTTCTTACTCAATACTTCTATAGTCCTTCCCCTCCATCACCAAACCACACTCTCCTTTCATTAGCTGTTCTTCGCCTTTTCCTGTATTCTTCCTCCTTCCTCTTCATTTGCTTTCCTTTAGCTTCTCCCTATACCCTACATACATTAATTCCTCCCATGGTTCCATACTGTCTATCCTCACCCACCTAGTTCTCTCCATCTCCTTCTCTTCACTCCCTTTGCTTCAGATTCAGTTCGACAGCCATTCTACGCCTGGCTTAAATCATCAGGACCTACTGAAAGGGCCAAACCGTGGGTCTGTTTCCCTTCAGGGAGGCTTCTGTTTGCTCACAAAGGACACTAATGACCTCCATGCATTGTGTCTCTGTAGTGTGCATCTTAAAGCAGTAGAAGTCATTATAGTAATATACTTGACAAAGCAACTGACTGCTCACAGTCACTCGCCACCTCTCCAGTTGCCACTGACAGCCAAGGCTGTTCTGTTTTCGCCGTCACCACAGCTGTCGCGTAGCCTTGCACATTCGGGAACCGCTTTCCAGCAGCGGCTAAGGGACACAAAACCAAAACAGGAACACAGACAAAGAGTTCACATCAAGCAGAGAAAAGCAAAGCTCCAAAGAGGTGAACGAGGCCATATAAAAGTGTAGGTCATAAGAAATAATGACAGCACTGATGTTGTCTCAGCAGTTTGAATCATATATAAGATGAATTTCACCAACATGTTTTTTTGTCTATCTGCACATTTCTGTGTCTCTCTTGGCCAGTACAGTGTAGACTAGAACAAACCTCACTCAAGCCATGATATAAATGTATACCTCTAATTATAAAAAAATATATCCTGCCTTTCTGTCTCTTTTTTTCTGCTTCCAGTTGACTAAAGTCCTAAAATACCAAGGCTGGAAAGATGAAGTCAAAGAACTGATTGCCCTCTTTAACAAACCTCACTTTAAGGTAAAGAGTATTTCCTTCCATGGCAATGTGTGCCTCTAGCTTCACCTATGTTGACCTGCAACTCCCCCAACCAAATCCTTTCTCAAGTCACATCATTTCTAGCAGAGGAATACACTCTAAAAGCAATGGTTCAACATTTTGCCAAATATAATTGTTCTCTTTCTTGTTAGGATATAACAGAAAAAAATTACTATTCTTGTGTTTATATGATGGATTTGAAGCTTGGTCCAGGAGACAGTTAGCTTAGCCTAGCACTAAAACTAAAAAGGGAAGCAGCTACTGTAGCTAGCTTGGTTTTGGTACTAAATAAATAAATACATCTTTGTGATGAACTTAACCATTATTTATGAAGCCAGGAGACTGTCACTGTAGCTTAGCTTAGCCAAAAGACTTAAGACTGAGGGCCATAATCTGGTGTTTATTCAGCTTCTGTTTTTGTGGATGAAACAATTTTGTAGATGAATATGGCATGATAATCAGTAATCTTTAGAGATGCTGGTTGTCATATTTTGTTTGGACAGAGTTAGGCTAGCTGTGTTTTTTTGCTCTTTCCAAACTTTATTAAACTAAATGAGCTATCTCTAGCTTCATATTTTAATAGACATCTCCATTCTTCATCTCTAAAACATTACATGCACATAAACATTGCCTAAACTGTGCAAGAGCTCAGTTTTCTATCCCTGAGGCACAGTATGTCCTGTAATTGCCATATACACGGACCATTTGTGAAGCGATATTCAGTTGGAACGTGTTGTTTTGCTGTTTTCCACTCCATTGTCCCACTTTGAAGGGATCAGTAACAACAAAATAAACCCACTAATGAATAGTGTCGTTACATGTTCAGTCATTTTTCTTAACATAGATAACACTAGAACTCTAATCTGAGAACCTAATTTCCATGCAGTCCTGCTTCATCTGACCTATATTCTGAAACTGTTCAGGCATCTGAACACTTAAGCTCACTATCACTGAAAGGCTTATAGCATTTTATTTTTTACATTTGGCTTTTATGTGGGTCGCAGAAAGTGATGAATTAATCAAACTGTAAATTTTATTTAGATTGATTCCACCTCATCATTCCACCCACTGTGAGGTGCTGACATCTATTAACCACACTGGCTTTGAAGCTAATCTACTTCCTAGTTGCACTATGTTTATTAGTGTTCACTGATGTAGAGGCCTGAACACTCAAATGCAGGTTTCGTTATTTCAGATATGGTGACAGTCATATTTCAGACACACACATGCACACAGTGCATGGTTCTCCAGCGAACTGCACAGGTTGTGGCTTTTCTTAAAGAGGAGCTGAAGCCAGATGAGAACTAATAGGTTTGTTTAAACAGTCCTAATGGCCTGTTTGTTCTTGGTCCCAACACGGGAGCTCACACATACTTATGAGAGACACTGGATGTAATCTGCAAATGTTTTCTGAAAGTGGCCAGAGACACATTCTTTACACACTGGAAGCTTCTGACCAGAGTGACTGCTGATGGCTACAGGAATAACAGGGAGACTAACTGACAGATGGATGGGCTGATTGTTAAAATTAAGTTAATGAGCAGATGTTTCCCCTCCTATCATTCTTTCGTATTATATAATTTCCCTTTTTCACAGTCATTTAATCATCCCTAACCTAACTAGTTAGTTTAACATATTGGTTTAAACCTGTGTTGGTAAAGCTGTGGTCACAGTACGTCTACAACATGCCTTCATTTAGAGCAGATGGCATGAAATGAAGACTCTATTCATTTGGGATTTGTTCACAACACTGAATCTAACAACAGCTTAACAACACGCCACTTTCCATTTTGTTTGGAGTACAACGCTAGCCTTAGCCAGTGCCATGTTTTCAGAACCAAGTGTGATGCATTACTGCCAAATGTATTCACAGCACCTCAAATTCAAAGTGACATAGCTCACTGCAGAGCAGACACTGTGCTTCCCTCACAGAGACTCCTGTGTGTCCATGATGCTGTAGCTCAGAAAAACTTTGAGCCTGCTCTGCCACCAGTACCTGAGGATGTCCTGGAGGAGGAGGAGGAATCAGTCAAAAATGTCAGTCTGGTCAAGACCAAAGAACCTCTGGTCAGTACACATTTTCATATTTCAAATAAAGAATGAAATTAAATAAAATGAAATAAAAAAACTATATTGCATTTTACACACAAAAAAAGTTAATTTCTTTAAAGCTTTTTCTTGTCACAAATGATGACACAGAAGTAGCTGTTTACAATGGCCATAAACATGAAAAAACAAACAAAAAAAAAAACAATATTCTTGTTCTAAAATCCATTCTTAAAATGGATCTGAATGTACAAGTGTACTGTATTACATAAACCTGTTTCTAATTTGGTCTACCTGGCCTTGTAATGCACAAAATTCAAATGGAAGTTTGTAAGTTAAGACAACCATGTAACTGGGCAACCACACTTACAAAATTGTAATTTGTCCAGACACAACAACTGACATACAGTACATGGACAGTTCAAAGGAATAAACACATCCAAGAGACTCATAGCTGAATTTTTCTTTGGCAGTTGAGTCTGTAGCAGAACGAAAGCTCTTGGAATGACAGGAAACATAACAAAGGTACCTGCAACAGCCGGGATCAACCTTTGCATTTGTGCTGCTGCTCGCTTTGTCCAACCAGGAATTTGTAATCAGTCCTTCCACATCTTTGTTGCCATTTATCTGCTGTTATGCAATGCTTCAGCATTGTTGTGTACATGTGTGTGGTGTGTGTGCAAGCAGTAACAACGCATGCATTGCAAAAAGTATGTCTCTTAATGGAGTCTTTTAAAGCAGTGTTGTGCATTAAATGGATTGGGTCATTCTCTATTCTGTTCTGATGTAAATCAACTTATTTCGAGGTTTTTAAACATGGCCCATTTTCTTGATATTATCAGAATGATCTGTCTTTTTCCACTTTGTTCCAAGCCATCGTCGCTTATTTCTGGAAATTTCCTGGCACAAGTGAAACTGGACTGAAAACTAATGAAACTACAAAGTGTGCATGTCTCCGCCAAGTCCGCAAAATCCTCTAAATTTGTTATTTTAACAATATAATATACATATAGTGATGGACAGCTATAGGGTAAATATGCCAGATTTTTTCCATTGAAGCGGGACCAGTGGTTCATTAGAAATAACAGAAATGTCCAAAAATACCTTCACACTCAAAGTTAAAATTTATTTCTTAGTCTGTGGGTTTTTTTTTTTGTTTTAGTCAAATTTCATTGAAACCTGCTGACAAGTTGAGATATCTAACTAAACTATAACTAAAAACTGTTAAACAGTGCCCAAAACTAAACCCCCCCCATGGTGGAGATCATTTTAATCTTTTTAAGAAAAATATGATTTGATGAAAATAACTTATTTAATGACGATAATTTTTCATGTGTGTATGATCATGTATGTGTGCAAAGGACAAGTAATACAGATCATACTTTTGTACTGATCACAAAGCTCTATTGGACAGGGACTGACCTTTTTCTGACATGGTCTGCTTCACCGATCCAGCATGTTCCCATTTTCCAGACAAGACAACCGAGTGTGAGCTGATTGTAGTCAACTATACATGATGCTCTTTCCATTGCAATTTGCTCCACATCAGTAACATCTGTTGAAAATAATGCAGATTGAGATAACTTTTTCCAGCAACGCGTGTGTTACAGCCAGCTAAATGATTTTTTCTTGATACAAATAACCTCGGCTAGAATGAAGATACTGTAAATAGTTTGGGCTATAATAAAATCAACATGTTATTTTTACTGTCCATCACCTGACTATGTGTCTGTGCATCTGCTCATCTGTTTGTCCATCATGTTTTAATTCATTAATCACCAAGGGGGCAACGATTAAGAGGGATAAATCCACAGGGGCTATTGTTGTGGTGAGGATCATGAGAGGAGGTCCCGCTGATAAAAGCGGGAAGCTTATAAACTTCCTGTACCTTTACAGTATATGAGGTTGTAATATCATTATACATACAGACTAAATGTAGGCATTTATAAGAAATGTAGAGTGATGATTATGTAGTACAAATGTCCATATGTGTTTGCAATGCACTGAAGACCTGATCCATGAAGGAGATGAGCTGAAAGAGGTGAATGGAGTTTCACTGGCACACAGAAAGCCAAAGGAAATCCGTCCTCTTCTGGTTAGTCTTACCTGCTCTGCTATTCAGTCACTTGCTTTAGTGTCTCCTCACTGGATGTTTCCTTTTCTCTTCCGTCTGTCATCCTTTTCTATTCTCTTTTCAGTGTTGTAATTGAAAGAATAAGGCCTGCATTTTTCTATATTTTGAATATTGTAAACAAATTGTGCATAAGATGGGGTACAGGGATCACACCAATGGAGCTTTCATACAGTCTAAATTGTTAAAATTTTTTGATTTAGTGGGATATAAGACTGCTGTGTTTATGTATAAAGCCAGGAACAATTTATTACCTGGTGGAATTCAAAAACTATTTAATGAAAGGGAAGGGGGATACAATTTAAGGGGTCAGTTAAATTTAAAAATTCATGCTATACGTACAACCAAAAAAAGATTTTGTATTTCCATAAGTGGGGTAAAACTATGGAATAATTTAAGTGTGGACTTAAAAAATTGTAATAGAATTGACGAGTTTAAACGTAAATATAAAGGTATGTGTCAATCAAGATATATGCAAGAACAGGCTCAATGATTAACTACATGGACTATTGTGGGTGTGGTGTATATTTTGTAATAATTCTTTAGTATATCACTTGTGTGATGTAAGAATGTTAACACTGTTATATTCTTTTTTTAGTATAATATGTGTGTGGGTAGAAGTGAATCATTTATTGCTTGCAAACCAATGATGGTAAGATGATGTCATGGGGTAGGACTGGATAAGTCTGACTTCTTCCTACTCCATTCAAGCATGTACTAGGTATAAGCAAATTGTTATTGGATTGTGTGTAAAAATGTGTGTTGTTATATCAACTGTTTTATATGCTTGAAAGAATAAATCAAATCAAATCTCGTGAAAAGACAAATCAAATCAAATCAAATCAAATCTCGTGAAAAGGCAAAAAAACAACGTGTCAGTCTTCCACTCAAAACCTTTCAGCTTCATTACCCTGTCTGTGGCTTTCAGCTCCAATCTTCTTTGTTCCTACTTAAGATGTAAATCTTTTAAAAAGTCACAAATATATGGTTTCATTTAAAAAAAAAAGGTTTAGAGATTTCTTGAAAAGGTGGGCACTGTATTTTGTAGAAAATGCTACTCAAACCATTTGTTTGAAATAGATAAATCCACATTTAATGTTCACAGCAGTGGGACAATGTACTTGGAAAAATGTGTTAAATTACACTGTAATGGCCATGTTTATGGTAATATAAAAAAACATTACCCAGTGCAGGGGTGTGGCGCGTTGATATCACTAGTTGTCCTAGTTGTTGGTCAAAAATGGAGCACTATAATAAGTTATGTCAGGCTGTGATTACACATTCAATACCTATTAGTATGATAAAATAATTGTTGTCTGAAAAATATTGACTATAGACCTTTAAAGAATTATGCAGCTACTGACACTGGAATTTTAGTTTGGCTTAGCAAAAAGACTGAAACCAGAGAAAAGGCTGCCTGCCAAAACATTTTTATGGCATTTTTAGCTTTAATGGAAAGTTAATAGCAAGGAGGAAGAAACAAAGGAGAGAGAAAGGGGTTATGACATGTAGCAAAGATTTCTGGTCGGAATCAAATGGTAAATGTTGCGCTTATGTGCTGTGTGTCTTTTTTAAACTTTTTTTTTTTTTACTAATTTGCGAGTTTAATTGTAAGTTTAATTTTTTCAAGGTTCAGGCAGACTAACGCTTTTGCCTATTTGCTAAGCTAAGCTAAATGGCTACTACATTTACCTTTATTAATCTTCTCAACCCCTGAAAGACAGAAAATAAGTTTTTTCACCAAAGTATCTCCCTATTTCTTTACTATCACTTTTTCTTACACAGGCTCGTTCTCAGGGTGAAGTTACAATCAAGATCATTCC
>NW_018128199.1:533508-535181 GCF_001952655.1 Monopterus albus | reverse complement strand
AGGAAGAAATATCATCAAATAAGAAGAAGGTACAGTAAATATTAATCACGCATAATTCTGTGCTGCATTTTTACTTCAGTGTGCAATCTGGCTGTGTGGGAACACTGCCCATGTGTTTTCAGTAAGGACAAATTAAATAACTGGTATCTTATGCATGGCTTGTGTTTTTGCCCTGGTGCTGTCACTACAGCAGTGTGAGTGTCAACAAGCAAATACAGATCAGACAGCAAGGATAAGACACTCACTGACTTCATTATAATGTACAGCTTTTAATCATTTAACATTTATCATCTCACACACATTACATCTGTTGAGCAGTATCAAATAAATGTAATAATAACAATGACTCTGCAGTAGGTTATACACAATGTGGAAAATGTCAAGTTCCTCTTTGTTTAGAACAACCACAGACATAGAGTGGTTGTCCAAGCTGGAAACAGTTAGAGCAAGGAGCATTTGCAATGGATTACGACAAATTATTTTCAGTGATTATGGTCATTTTTCAAAAATGACACCAGAAGAAAAACCAGACAGAGATGTTGTGCATGCCCATTGCCAGGATATACTAGACATTCACAAAGCTGATGTCGGAAAGGGAAGCATAAATAAAATCAAATGTGTATGTTCCTTTGTCACCACATGATATTATTTCCACAGTTGTTTATACTGGCTCTTTTTGACTATGATCCTAATGAGGATCCCACCATCCCGTGCAAGGATGCAGCAATAGCCTTTAAAAGAGGGGACGTCCTCCAGATTGTCAGCATGGACGATGACACCTGGTGGCAGGCCTGTCACCTCAGGGATAGCAACAGCCGGGCAGGGTTCATCCCATCAAAACAGTTACATGACAGGTGGCCTTTTAATGCTTTTGAGACACTCACTTTAAGAACAAAACCCTGTCAGTCATTGTATTAAACTCCTGTTTTGATTCAGCCATGTTTTAACTGGCTTCTCACAGGAGAGTTGCACTACAGCGACCCAGAGCTCTGTTCAAGCCGCAATGGCTAAAACTACCAGGTGAAGAGCCAACATTTATCCATGAAATCCCCTGAAAAGAATAAAAATCTTTTAACACTCTCCAATAAACACAACAGAGATTCTTCAGTGCTAAACTGAGAAGCGACAGGTTGTGTCTGAAGGCCAAGGTTAAGGAGTGAGCTCTGCTGTTGTCCTCACTATTTTTATTTTCTCCACATGCTCCACAGATGAGAGGGAAGGTACTGTCTGCTTAAATTTGCTTTTGAAACCTTACCTTTAGCATAACTGACAGGAGGTAATACACATGTATATTTTAGGTTTTGGTTTGGGGTTTTTAAAGATTTAAAGAATTGTGTTATCCAAAGCTAATAATCATCTAATGCTCCCTGCTTCATATTTCCAAAACAGAGAGGCATCTGTGAAATGTTCGTCTGTTGTAACCAATCAGGTTTAAAGTATCTAATAAATGAACTGACCTCTCACAGTGTAATTTAGTTTTTACACTAGCAATCACTTGGTATTAATATTATTTTTAAATTGTGGATATAATTTCTAAATAAAACTATTATTAGAATTTCCAAAGCAAAATATTAGGACATTTGGGTCAGAACATATGTTAATACTTTGTATAAAATTTCAGAGCAAGGCACATGTCATTCCCCTGTGGTTTGTGTCCTTGATTTCCTCACTCT
>NW_018128199.1:516505-533481 GCF_001952655.1 Monopterus albus | reverse complement strand
AGGAGGATGTAGACCACGGAGCTATAGCAGGAATTCATATTGGTGAGATGTTCGGCTTGTTCCATTCAAATCCCTCTGGAAAAGGGACCACCAGTATTAGCCTATACAAGACATTGCAAATCAGGCCAATTGGACATGACAGCTCACAACAGCACATACATATGAATATATTCAAATTATCCATAAAAACAGATGGAGAAAACCCAGCACAAAAAAGGTGACCCCAGTTTTATTTACATCACAGAGTAGTTTGTATGATAATGTACTTTCATGGTTTGGATATTTAGGGGGAAGGACTAGAACAACTAATGTGGTTTAGTCTTCCCATTTATCCCATTTGTCTTGATCTCATGGATTGGTTATGATGTGCTTGTGTGTATTTGAGTGTGTGCATGAGTGGTGCAGGATGATTATATGGGGGCTTGAACTTATACCTGATTGTAAAAAGGCTAATTACATCTGTGTAAAGCAAGGCAATTACAAATGTTGCATTATATCAGTTATAAGAGCCATGTGCATTTAACAATATACTTTACATTTCATCTTATCTCAGGCCACTTTCCATCTATTGGTGTTGTTCAAACTCAGTGTTAAGACCTGTAAAGTCTCACTGACTGCATGTAGTGTAATGAGAGAAGGCACATGGGTAGTGGAGTGTTACAGACACAGTGGTGGAAGAAGTACTCAGATCCCTTACTTAACTAAAGGTAGCAGTACCACAGTGTAAAAATTCTCACTTACAAGTAAAAGTCCTGCACTCAGAATTTGACTTAAGTAAATGTACAAGACAGCAAAACATAGCATTGTAGCATCAACATAGCATCAAAACATCCTTAAAGTAATAAAGTACATATTATGCAGAATGGAACATTTAACATTAATGCATATCATAATATTGTATTATAATTACTATGAATTATTGTGCACATTTAATGTTCCAGCTGGTAAAGGGGAGCTACTGTAGTTCTAACCAGCCTATATTCATATAATGTGAATTACTGCTGTAAAGGAAGTGACTTCTCCACCTGAGATTAATAAAGTATTTTAATTGTACTGTAATTTTTGTATTAATCTGGTTTTGAAAAGTAACTAATAATAGAGATATACAATTGTCACCGTGTTAAATATAAAGCCTGAGCCAGAAGCCAGTTAGCTTAGCATAGCATAGCATAGCAAGACTAGAGGCAGACAGGAAGCACCACATACCATATAAATACCTTGTTATTTTTAGACTTTGGCTTTTGTATGGAATGAACAAACAAGCTATAATGTCAGAGGTTAGTTTTGTGTTCTTCAGACAGAGCTGAGTTAGATGTTTACCCTTGCTCCCCAGTCTTTATGCTGAGCTAATCAATCAGGTATTTCTTGTTGCATTACAAATCTGTCAAAAATTATTATCCCTCTGTTCTCTCTTATCGTATGACATATCTTTAATGACTCATATTGATCTTATTAGTGTTTACTAAATGCATTAAGTAGCTAGATAAGCATGCTCACCACATAAAGCCACATTTTACAGTTACTTTGTGGATCATCACAGTAGAGTAACTGAGAGATGCTGTGGTAATAGCTAGCAAATTAGTGTCCATTGTTACCAGTTATTTTGCTGTAAGCATTTTCAGCCACAGATGAGCATTACACAACCACAATTACTTCATCCATCCATTTTCTATACCGCTTAGTCCCAAACAGGGTCACAGGGGGCTGGAGCCAATCCCAGCGGGCAAGAGGTGGGGTACACCCTGGACTGGTCGCCAGTCCATCGCAGGGCTAACACACAGACAAACAACCACTCACACACACAATCACTCCTACGGGCAATTTAGAGACACCAATCAACCTAAGCTGCATGTCTTTGGACTGTGGGAGGGAGCCGGAGCACCCGGAGAGAACCAACGCAAGCACGGGGAGAACATGCAAACTCTGCACAGAAAGGCGGGGCTTGAACCCGGAACCTGCATGCTGTGAGGCAACAGCGCTAGCCACTGCTCCATCGTGCTGCCCCCACACAATTACTTCAGATTGACCATTACAAGATGTTTTTGCTCAAGACCTAATTTTACTCTAGAAAATAAAAATTCTCTTTTGCTGTCTAACATTGGTTGTATTTAGCATGTACTGTATTATCCTTTCACTATAATGAGTGAAACCATCAGTTTAAATCCCTTAAATCTTTATTCATAGTGCCATTTTTCTCAGAATGAAGCCCAGTGTGTAAAATGGACAGATATGCTTACAAAGTGAAATTACAGCTGACGTCAAAGAAAGTCTGGTACAATCACTTAGCAGCAGTTAACATCATGAAAGAGAGTGGGCCTGTCACGCCAGGCCAGACCACAGTCGCATGGCAGACACTGGATGTCAGATGGTCTACACTGCATGTTTGTCAGACTGACTTGTCTCTTGACTGAGATTTCTTTTATTCACAACAGTACATGACACGAGATTTTGAGTGGCAGTGAGGATGGTTTCTCAAATGGTGTTGTACTCTTCTATTCTGTATCGGGAGCTTTCTAACAGCCTTTTACTGTTTTAGTGTTTGCACTTTTATTCAAGTGATATATGCAAGTGGTGCACCGAGGTAAGTTATGGAAGATGAAAGGTGAATCGTGAAAGTAAATCAAGACCTGAGTAAAACATGAAGCTTTACATGCATGTGGAGATTATTTGTGTGTGAAGAGTTTGTCATAAATCAAAATGAAATAACAGGAGAATTGACCTAACAGTCTAAACAGAGCATCATGACAGATAAATGGTTTTAGCCTTCCTGCATCAAGACAGAAATCCTTCTTCCTTCTCTCTGTCCAAATTACCTGCACTAAGGGAACAACTTGGATATGTATTAGAACTTAAAACTGCACTAATCAATATTTTTATAGGATGAAATGAAAAAATGTGCCCCCAGTGAACTGTTACCAGACTCCCACTTTGTGAACAATTGTAGCCTCTTTCAGCACTTTGTTTTGGTTTTTAAAGGTGCAGTGTGTGAGATTTAGTGACATTAGCAGTGAGGTTGCAACATTCAGCTAAGCTCTCATACATCGTGTTAAACAGTCCTCGCAGCCATTTCACAGCAGTTAACTTAAATGTAGGGTAAATTTCACACTCAAAACACAAGTGCAGCTGACTTGACCAAGATAATGCTAATGGCAGCTCACTTGGCTGCAGTGGGTTACCCAGCACTAGTCATGTTCTAGCTAAAGCTATCAAACAAAATCTTTTATTTAGGTCCACTTTACTTGTTAGGCTAAGTCACCTGTCCAGCAGAAACTCTGGCGTCATTCTAGAAACCTTTGTCCCTCATCAAGGATTTCCAACCAGGAAAGGCCACACCAGTGTTTATCCTCGTCTTGTGCCATCACCTGTCCCATTTCTTCATGTTTTTGCTTCTTTGACGACAGTGATTCATGCTGACTTTCTTTCTCTGGTGTTAAAGTGTAACTATGATCCTCCATTTCTTCAAATTATACAGTAGTTCTTAAATTAACGACGAGGCTTATTTTTGTTTCTAGTGTTACTTCTTCATATTCCACATCCAAGCTGCTACTTCAGTGTGAAAACCTGAAATTCATAACCTAGAGCCAGTGTGTGGTAAAAAACATGGCTGCTTACATGATGGCCTCCATGATAGGAGACTGGCTCCTATGTAAATACAAAATGTTCATTCAAAGCTAAAAAAGTGCAATGATTCATATTTTCTGGAGATTAAGACATTAATGAATACATAATTATGCACATTAAAGCTAATTACCGCTAATAAATTAGCTATTTTCCTTTATTCTTAATGTACTCATGCATCAGTAAAAAATGTGAAAAACCCACTTTACACCACCTGCTCAGCACCAAATGGCAGACAGATAAAGTTATCAACTAGCTGTTGAACTTAACTGAGCATTTAGTGGCTAACAAGCCTTTTTTTCTCCTCAGGAATTGGTTTAGAGTAAAACCAGAGCAAAAAGGAGAGTGAATGCTATACTTACATTCACCAGCTGGCCAGAAATGTGACTCCAAATGAATGCTAATGTTGCTTTGTATCTACTGGATGTGTTAATTGGTACTGGATTGTTTGCCAACACACACACATATCAATTTTATATGCTGAAAACTTTGCCATGTCAGATAATGTGTTGTACCGTGTTCAAGTGCCAAAAATCATTTCCTGCGGGTTTTAAGACACAATATCCTCTTTTCTGCATCTGCCTGATGCTTTTCTTCTTTTCTCTCTCCTCTATCCACTCACCCTAACCCATCAAGACAAAAAGCCGCCCACCAAGATCTTGGGTCTGACGGAGGTTTCTCCTGTTAAAGGGTGTTTTTCCTCCCCACTGTTGCCAAGTGCTTGCTAAGGGGGGATTTATTGGGTTTTCCTTATAATAGTCTAAGGTCTAGAACTTATTATGTAAAGTGCATTGAGATGGTTGTTGTATATTGGCATTATACAGATAAATTGAATTGAATTTAAGTGAATTGATTTGAATTTTTCGGTTGTAAGTAATACACCTGGCATGTGCGTTTGCTTACTAATACAGAGCACAACACAAGCATGTGCTGATACACTCACAAAGCCTAAGGCCCCTCACTCTCTCTTTCCCAGCTGGTTTAAGGAGGAGTTTTCAACTCAGTAAAAAGAGCAGATGGGCCAGAGAAGGGGCTCAGTCCAGAAGGTAGAGCGCAGGGCTACACAGCTCAGTTTGTCCCCCTACATACATAGAGGTGATCCCCTGTCACAGAGACCCCAAGGACAGACACCGTCTGGTTGTTCTTGTTGCTATGTATGAGCTAAACGTACTGTAAAGTTGCCTAATGAAACAGATGGTTCCCATGTGTGAAAGTTTGTTTTAGAGCACAATACCTATTCTATGAGCAACTACTGTGATATACTGTAAGCTATATAACATGTATTTAACATTGCTATATGCAAAGCCTATATCATGGTACTTACTGTGGTTGTCTGTTCTGCTTTGTATCATCTTGCTGCTGGTTTGTTTCTATTTTGTTTATTTTTTTGTCCATATAAAACATTCAAAACAACATGGTCTCATTCACTATTGAAGCTATTTGTTGATCAAAAGAAAAAGCAATACACTGATGAAGATTTATGTTCCCACTCTTGAGTGCAAGAACAATAATTTCCCATCAGAAGCACATAAACACTGTCAGGAAACCCAAAGTCAGAATATATTGTGTTCTCTTAAGTTAGCTAGTGGCCCATCCCAGATTCACTTCTCTGCCAGTCCTGCAGGCCTGCTCTATGTACTGTATTTTCAAGATATATTTCTCCGAAGGGAACTTTACATTAAGTCTATTTTAATGTCAT
Source organism: Monopterus albus (assembly GCF_001952655.1). NCBI lineage: Eukaryota > Metazoa > Chordata > Actinopteri > Synbranchiformes > Synbranchidae > Monopterus > Monopterus albus. The sequence goes on along the minus strand of NW_018128199.1, from coordinate 528,164 downwards.
ATTATGATACATCTATAGGTCACATGTGACTGGGGAAAATACAACAAATAAGAGAAGAGGAGAGATGGATGGAGAGGAAAAGTAAAAGAACAAGGCAGGGAGGAGAGACACTCAATGAACTGAAGAGATGCAAAAACAAAAGCAGACAGAGAAGAACTAAATTGAATGGAGAGAGGGGGATTGGTGGATTGTGAATAAGAGTCCGCATAATGTCAGCCAAGTACTGCATCATCAAACTGGAGCAGTTAAGACAGCTTGGATTTAGATTTTAGACCTCTTTAATTGAGTTGGAAATTACCCTGACTCTGGATTACATTTTACTGTGAAGGTTCTTCATTGACCAGAGGTCATCATTAAGAACATATAGCTTAATTGTATTCAGAGTTACTGACTCAAAACCTGGATTGCTAAAAAGAAGAAGAAATATAACCTATTTTGTTTGGATTGCATATGCACTCTGAATGAAACAGACCGTTATGCTCCAGGAAAATTGATGAACCACTTCAAACCCTACACTTCAGTAACACTAAGGAAAAAAGGTCAATAGAAAGTATACATGAGGCTTGATGATGACGCTTCTCTCTGGTTCTGTGGAGCAGCTGTGAAAGACATTAGCAGCCTAAGAATGGAGACTATAAACTTAATATTTTGTAATGTATCAAGCTCATGCAACTCAGTGATGGAAAAGACAGGTATGTCAGGAATCTTACTTTCAGACAGCGCACCATTAGAGTCTGATGCAACCTGGGGCTGGAGAGAAATGCAGCAGAAGAAAATCCCAGATGCTGCGATATGTGTGTGTGCGCACATGCTTCATCCTGTGCATCCTACACTATAGTGACACTGATACTCTGTGACTTTGCAGATGTCACATTTAGATTGGATGCTATGGATTTTCCAGAGGGTATAGAAAAGGTCGATAGAGAGATGCAGACAGAGGAAAAGAGTGAGGCCGGTTGGAGAATCATTTTGAAATCAGACCTCAGTCCGCCTGACTCACTCCTTCTCTGATGACAAAGACAGATGTGGCACTAGATATTAAACCTATTTGATGCTGGACTTGGCGCAAGGAAAGTATTAGTGCACAGTGATACTGTATCAGGAATGAATACCCATATACAGAAGACATGGTTTTGATCTTTGTCTTGAGGGCCCAGCAGTGTTGGCATTAATGAGCTGAAGAGGTGGCTCCTGATCTCCAACTCTGACCGCTATGGCCTCACTATACTGCGTAAGACAGACATGTTAAAGCTTTTTAAACTTTACCTTTTGGACACTAAATGGTTTCTCATCTTTTTAATACCAACTTCAATCTCCTGTACTATCTCTTTCAGACACCACACGTGAGAAGAGAAGGCAGGAGAATGATGGCATGGACTATCATTTTGTATCAGTTCACACGTTTGAAGAGAACATTCTCAATCATAGGTACCAGTGGTGGAAAGTAACTAAATACTGTACATTTACTCAAACACTGTACTTTAGTAGGAATTTTACATGTAACAGAGTATTTTTACACGGTTGTATTGCTACTTTTACTTACGTAAGTAAGGGATCTGAGTACTTCTTCCACCACTGACAGGTACTGTGCTGGGAGATGTTGCTCTTTAGGTTTTCTTTTCTATTCCCTCTGCTGTTTTATTCTCTCACTCTTCCTTTCCATTTTCAGAGAGTGATGTCCAACATTTTTACTGCTAAGTGATTATCATTTTACACTCTCTGTTTCTGTCCCCAGGTTCCTAGAATATGGGAGATACAGAGGACACTACTATGGAACAAGTCTAGACTCTGTTCACCATGTGATGGCTGAGGGCAAGGTGTGCCTTGTGGATGTGCACCCTAGTGTAATTATTAATCCAAAAAAGATAACTCGTAGTCAACCGATGAGAGATCAAAGAGACAGAGGTTCTGCAGCCAAAATAATACATGTGTCCCTGCCAAATCATTCACACTGATACTTCACACTCACACAGAAATGTTACCTGCGATTATCTTTTCAGTATTTAAAACTTATTTTTTATTATATGACCTGTTGATGTTGAAATGACAGGTTTTAATGGTATCATGTGTTACAACTACAAGATTTAGTTTCTGGCGATGTTGTGTCTTGCCCCAATCCTCCAGTGGACACAAATAGAGTGCCGTAGTAGTGAGTCCTAAAATCTGGAACCGAGTCAGCATTTTTGCACTTCCGGTTCCCTTGCCCTGAAGTCTGTGTGTTTTTTGAATGGGTTTTTGGTTAGATGCCTGAAATAAAGTCTGTGGTTAACCAAAGGCCAATACATTTTCATGGTTTGTTTTCCTTGACATAAAATATGTTGGTAAATGCCACACTCATGATTTTTAATGCTTTTACGTGTCTTTAAAAAGGAGGTTGCTAATAACTGGCTAAATGAGACTACAGAGGCTGTCAGGGATATTAAATGTCATGGCCGAACATGGAGACTCACTGGTCTGCTATGACAACCTCATTATGCTTAACTTATGCACTTGCAAACTGTTCCAACTGACACTGCCATGTTCACTAGCTAGATCGGGTCATGCTAAAAGGAAAATATTTTATAGAGGAGGTAAGTGCTAAAAATCAAATTACAAGTTAGAAACTTCTTTGGTGACACTCAAGTCAGTGGATGGTGGTGTAGTTCGTTTATAGACTAACAATAGCTTTTTATTTTTTACAATAGTTTTTATGTCAAAGACTGATTAAACCATCAAATCTTCTGAAATCTTGGTTAATTCCTTCAATGTTTGTCTGTTTACATTGTTTAGAAACTTATAGTTGCTTCTGCCTTCATCTAACCTCCCTTTTTGTGTGTGTCACTACAGAATATAAAGCATGTGTACACATCTGAATTCAAACCGTACGTGGTGTTTGTGAAGCCCCCTGGTATCAAGGAGCTACATCTCACCAGATGGTGAGCTAAATTCATTTCCAATGAGGAGGACGCAAATACAGTCAAGAGCTTTGTGGTAAGACAAAACACACCACTAAGTAATGTATGTGAAGACAAGTGTCTAGTAGCATGCTGAGCAGTGTGAGGTCAAACACTACTCACCGATCAAACAATGTTTTTTCATGTAAATGCTACACCACCTAGACCTTTAACTGGGCTGAATAGTGCCTTTAAAGACTATAGCATTCTGTTAATACCTATGATGAACTCTGTGATCTTGGTTCACAGGAGGAGGAATTTAAGGACATGACATGACTGATTTGGCTGAAACCATGGAGAACCAGTACGGTCACCTGTTTGACAAAGTGGTTGTTATCGGAGATATTGCTGTGGCGTTCAGAGAGCTGAAAGCAGACCTAGAGCAGATCGAAGAGGAAGAAGTCCAGTGGATTCCTGCAGAATGGAATTGCTCCTTGCCAACAAAAGCATGGAGAGGTTGTGGTGACTTGACTGGCTGGATTTGAGCTCTTTAGACACAGAAAACTATAATGTAATTAAATTTCTCCTGATCAAAGAATGCGAATGTCTTAATAGTGAACTGTGCCCATATTTTATAGGACACACAGAAAGAACAAAGTTCATTAAATGGATATAAGATATACAGTTAAACTTAGACACCTTGAACCTGACAGGATTTTTTACAAACGATATTTCAAATGTTTTTTTCCATTTTTAAATATGTCCTGTGATTACCAGAGTTTTCCATTGTCCCTTGATATGTATCTAATCCCCCCACCCCCAATCTCTCTCAGAGCCAGTTTTTCTGTTGGCATTTGGCTGAAATTATGTCATCTCCTAGAATGAAGAGGAAAAAAGCTAAAAAGCTACTCTCCAGAGCTTGTGGCTGAGTGTAATCCTTCCCTGCCAAGTCACAAACATCAGCATGTAATTATTCTGACAGCTGCTGCACTCCAATTAACTGTAATGTACACCAGAGAATATTATTAGTAGCAGTCAGACAGATGGTTTGCCAACAATATGCTGTACAGAATAGGGACAAAAACAAGATAACAGCCAGTTAAAGACTGTAGGTAGAAAATATAACTTTTTATATGTGTAAGTTGTAGAATTGTGTATAGTTATCCATGAGGACTTCAGAAGTTGGTGCCAGTTACAATCACTAGTATCTTGGCTGTTGACGTTAAGTGTTAATCATGAAAAGGCCTTTATTTTTTTAACAGAAATGTACTGAAATTATTAACAAAATAATTGGTAATGACTTATTGAAATGTCATGAGCATCATAACCATCTGTTGGGTGAAAATTCTTCCATTCTCCTTCGCACAAGCTGCTTAATCAAATTCTTTTTAGAGGCCGCATTCCTCTATATTCATGGTATGTCCTTCCTCTTTTGGATGCTGTGCTCAGCTGTGTGTGAAGGAGCTTTAATATGTCTATCATTTTGTGTTTGGGAGAAAAACAGAGCAGCACGATGTGGGGAGACGGTAATGGCTTTCAAGGAATTTGGGCCTTCGTAGACATAGATGCAGAGAAAGTTACAGCTGCACATAAAAGTCTACTGTGAAAGCAAACTGAGGCCCTACATAGTAGATTAGACTGCAAGGATAAAGAGCACACTATCAAGTCTGGTATTCGTTTTACTTTGGCAAGCTTATTGTCACTGTCAAGCACAAGTGAGTACACAAGGAGGAGAGAGGCATAAATAGAGGGTTGGTTTGGACATACATTCATTAGTATGTCTACACGTCTCCTTTTCACCAAATTGTCCAAACCAGGCTGTCAGGACAACAGTCGCACTTCTGCCAGGTCTGCAGCCCGGCCTGAGCCAAAGCGTGGCAGTGTAATTTCATCACACCACTGAGAATCTGCAGGCACCCTCTGAGATCATAACGATGCCATTAAAGACACCAGAGTGATCCAATGAAAACCTACTGTTATATGTTGACAGCAGCTCCCACTTCAAACATTACACAGAAATATGATGTCAGTTCGTCTCGGATCATTTGGCTCACTCATGTAACTGTGTGCTCAAAGCACATAAAAACAAATATGACAGATGTTAAACAATATCTTCATCTGTGCCTGAGATATCCATAATGGTTAAACAACCAACACAGTAAAGCACATACTGAATGTACATGGGACTATAGCAGGAAGGGGAAATGGTTGTAGTACATTTACAATACTGTAAATTTAAAGAGTCATCTAATGAATCCTGTTTGCTTATACTGATGCATTAAAGCCTGACTATGCCATCAGAGTAACTCAACCTTCCTCTTAAGAATAAAGAGTTGAATTAATTCATTTCTTGCTCAATTTAATCAGATCACTGGAAAAATAACAAGTCATCATTCCTGCAGAATCACAAGAGCAGTAGATATTTCTGTAGATCAGTTGCCTCATTTTGCTCTCCCAGGGCTTCCATGGCTCACTCTGGATTTAAAACTAATAAAGTGGGAGTTTGATTATAGCCACATTTTAATTGCAAAAAATTCTTTAATTTCCAACACGATTACTGACAGTGTATGTTTTTACTCCATAACTGCAACCTAGAGCAACATGAGGGTATTGTGACGGTAACTTGGAATAAAAACTAAACCTTCTGATGTCTTTTATAAGAAAAATAATGCACACACTGTTAAATATTTCCCTTGACTATAAGTCAGACATGTTGTAGACTCCTTTTCTCCCCTTCTCAGCTTTGACTAAGCCTCTGTCAGACCACGTTTTCATTACTCACAGTCTGACATTACTGATTTTTTAAAATTTGCATCACATATGTGCAATACTTTGTTCATCATCAGACAGAAAAAATAAAAATGAGACCCCTACAATTCCTGCATTTATTTACAAAAAAAATTCTTAGCCTTACTTCAACATCTGGAAATGTATATTGTTAATGTATGAATTCAACTCTGTAGACCTTTATTTAACACAAGCAAGGAAATACTGGTGATGAGGACTTTAACAGGTGAGAGTGAACAATAACAACAAACAAAACACTGAGCTAAAAGACACGATGATGTTTTTCAGACCTGAGAGGAGAAATGTGTGATAATTCTATGGGTTTGTCTCTATGAGTAACACCCTGGTCACTTTATATGCAGTCACTGGATCAATGATTAATTAAAAAATATAGATTAGCACAGCTTTAAAGCAGCTGACTCCAGACAACCTTAAGCTGGTATAAGTTGCAAAGTCATGCAGCAGTGGTATGAAAACCATCATATTCCTTCATTATAATCTACTGAAGCAATATGTCTAAATTAGAATGAATGTATTATCTAAATTTGGCCAAAGTTAACTTCTTCAGGATTTATTTGAAGCTACAAAAATTAGTTTCTCCAACATGTTTAGCTAACGTCTGGCCTGGAGTTTGTGAACCTGCAGGACATGCACACACACACACACACACACACACACACACACACACACACACACACCACTGCCAAACCATAGAAACAAAGAAAAATATATCTCCTTCCACTGAATTTTTACAGGTCTCCTGGCTGCCGAATGTAGGCGTGTTCCCATCTAATATCAACAGCTGAGCCAGTGAGCATATCGCAGAGGAACAAGAGCAAATGGTGTGTGATAGCATGTAGCATTCTCCGACAACTGCTGAGGAATGTGAGCGAGGAATTTACTGCACCTAACGGGGATGCTTCTGGTCCATGTGTTTTTCAACTTTGAAACCACTGAAACTGAGCCTCCCCACTGATACTGCTGAATTATGGGCAGGAATGAGACCTGTGGAGTCCTTTAATATGTTTAACGGTCTAACAAGTGCTGACCAGATTTTAGTCTTAACTTTCAAAAGTTCAAACCGTAGAGCAGAAATACACATTTTATTACATTTGTATAAAGATTATTAAATTAAGATCATGCATGGCAAAGTCATTACTGTGTGTACAAGCAGTACATCTTACATAAAAGTGTTTGGATGTCAAGAGGAAAAACCTACGCAAATGACAGCTAAAGTTGAACCATCAAGTCTTCCAGTACTGGGCTCTGTGCCCACATGTTGTCATAAAGTAGCACAAATGACAACCCTAAGCTTCTGTCAGACATAGCTTTCATAACTCTTCATAATCCAAAATGGTGACAAACCACCGGATTATTACTCACTCTGTAAGCAGTGTAAATGATGCACAGTTTTGACACTTACATGCGCATGTTAACACACTTACAGACAAAATATGTGAGTTACATGTGCAACACTGTCTGAGGATTATAAAGGCAAAGATCAGTTTCATTTTCCAGAGATTATGTTGTCTTCAATATGAGCCAATTTGTACTGTAATCCATTTGAACGCAGGATTCAGACTAACACGAGTCACAGTTTGGTGGATTTGCTGGTTATTAGCAACCATGTAATTACTATAATATATGCCCATAAATTTCCACAATCTCCTGGTGAAACATGTATCATTATTTGCTGACACAATTTTTGGTAACACCACAAGATCCACGAGAATCATACGCCTCATGTAGAAAATATGAGAGTACTGTATGTCAATCTGCAGTCAGAGCCTCACTTGTAAATTCAGTGACCACATTTGCTAATATTCTTACTTTTGCAATATTTTTCAAATGGTGGGGTTCTACTACTGCTACTGCTGCTGCTCGGTGAGCTTTTCTTCCAGGAGCTCTCCAGAAAAGCGATTGGATGACGGGAGAGCCAATAGGTGGCAGAGCAGCAGGTTATTTGAACTCTCCTCACAGAACTCCACAAAAGCAGACAACGTACTCTGACTTTTCAAACATTTATTCTGCCTGTCATCCTCCGTCTGCTCGGTCCCAGCTCCTGTAGTGGGCACAGAAAGAAGAGCAAGGAACACTTTTAACATTTGATTACTTTTTCATCAAGTGTACCAAAGATGGGAACCTACTGCTTCTACTTACATTTGGAAGTCTACTCATGCACCTGTTATTGAGGAAAACCATCTGTGTGTAAGATTGAACAAAGTTGCTGTGATGAAGTCCGATACTCTGATTCATTTGGAGAATAACAGAGGAACAGACGACAGGAGCAGATCGAACCGTGCAGACTCGCCTCAGACCAGTTTACCAGACGGACAGAACGCAGACCTGCTGCAGTGTCAGGAGACCAGTGAACACAGCTCTTCTATAAAGTACAGAAGATATGGGTAAGCCCTTTTGTGGGTGTTGGAAATATGTGGTAGCTGATTTTATGGCATGATACAGTTTTATTTTGTATTGTAGTTAAATATGTATCATAAGTATTATGATCAGTTACAGTATTATTAATTATATTGCAAAATTATATTGTAAGAGGTGATGCTCCAGAATTACATTATGTCTTAATAAACTTTTATTTCTGTCTTTACATAGATTGTTAAATAGTCCTTTATAATGTTTTTTAGAAATGGAAGATAATAAATAGAATTACCATCAACTCCATGATGTTGTATAACCACTACAATTCCTTAAGTGCTTCAAGCTCTTTGGTTTGTCAGTATCATAGTTCACACAAACACTTTAGTGGGTTTTGTGAATTAGGTGATTCTTGGCTCCTACAGGTCTCGTCTGGGTGGGGTCAAAGCTCGCCACAAGAGACAGGTGCTGCAAGATATGGCTCGGCCCCTGAAACATTGGCTGTACAAACACAGAGACAACCCTTACCCTACCAAGACCGAGAAGGTCCTGCTGGCTTTGGGCTCACATATGACGCTAGTACAGGTGAGACAAGAAACAAGAGCAGCGATGAGGAATAAAGAGAAAGTGTGTTCAGGGATGCGTTGGCATTAAAATTTCTGTGACATGAGAATTGAACCAGTCCTGTCCTCTAACAAGTGGAATCTGTACAGGTTTCAAACTGGTTCGCAAATGCCCGGCGGAGGCTGAAGAACACAGTGAGACAGCCAGACCTGAGCTGGGCCCTGAGGATCAAGTTTTATAATAAATACATCCAGGGGAATGCTGAAAGACTGAGTGTGTGCAGTGATGACACTGTGTCTGATGGTGAGAACTATAGTTTGTTTTTATCCTTTATTTAAGTTTGTTACTCGTGCATTTTTTCTTACATGCAAAGAGACTTTGCCCCCTGAAACAGCAGTAGTCATCATTTGTAAAGTGCTAATTCACAACAACAATCATCTCAGGGCACTTTACATAATAACGTCTAGACATTACACTATTCTAAAGAAAACCCAGCAAATCCCCCTTGAGCAATGACTTGGTGACAGTGGAGAGGAAAAACTTTCTTTAACAGAGGAATGTATAAATCATTTAAGACTGAGATAAGTTGTTTTCTTTCCCCTTTGCTACAGATGAAGAGTGCCCCTTACAAACGCCCACCAGCCAGTCAAACTTTGGCAGGTCATCTTCTCATAAGAGCATTCTGGAGAAGCAGGGCAGTGTTCTCGCAGTGGCTGACTCCGCCAACATTGATGACGGTGCATCGCCCCCGTCCAAGTACAAGAGCAGTTTACTGAATCGGTATCTGAACGACACCCTGCGGCACATGATGGTGACAAAGGTCGATGGCATCGGACAAGGAGGAGCCACTCTGAGTCATTCAGCTCCAACGAATGCGACAGAGACGTTGTCTCTCCGGCTTCATCCTATGAAACTGAGGCCAACTTTGTCTGCCACATGGGTGAGAGATAACAGTTTCTTTTCTGTAGGGGAAAATCATCAGTTTAACACAAAATTTGCAATTAGTATGTATTACATCAGATACATCCCAGCATTATCCACAAAATCATAACAGTTAAGAAATCAAAAACAACATAGTGGGTAAATTGGGAGGAAAAGAAGCAATAGCACCCCCTGTCCACTGAAATCATTAAAGCATCCTTCCTTGTTGACTGTAGAGTTATGTTGAACATGAGGTAAAATGACAATTTTAACTACCCTGCTTCCCTTCACTTCAATTTAACACCCATGAGTATATGGTAAAGTCAGAAGAGAACGAAAAGAAACTTCCACGTCTCCTCAGAGCTCCCTGACATTAATAAAGCCCTGGCATTCCACCCAAAGTCAGAAGCTCAGTGAGATTCAATTACAAAGTTACAGTGAAACTGGGAAGGAGTTTGACACCATGCTGCCTTTACAGACCAATAGGGAGCACATCACACACTGACAACCCTCAAATCCACTAAGGTACAGGAGCCAAAGCCTCTACAAACATTACTAATAAAGACTGCAGCCACTGAAATCCCTCATTTTAAAACTGGATGGAACTCATTCTGGCTGCTGCTGCACACCACAAATATCATTTCCATATACTAGAATGTGCCATTTGCTCTGCTTCTGCTTCTTGCCATGGTGGAAATGTCCAGGCCAGCCTCAAGAACAATTACAGAATGTCTGAGACTTTATACTTCCCAGGGTGAGAAGTAGAAACTTCAGCCAAAATGTAGAAATAGAGCAGTCTGTCAGTAAAGCACCAAAAATACATCTCAGAGAGCAACTGTCGGAGCTGCCGCTCAGCTATGAGACGATGCAGAGTTTATATTGATTTGGCTTTCCCCATCAGTGTCTGAGGGTGTTGCTTGGCTTCACTGACTCATGTGTGCTTTGGCAGTCTGCCTCTCCCAAGTGTTGCTTTCCTGCTCAGTATCAATCTAAATTTATATTACTTTGTAAGAGTTGGTGAAAAGGGTTTTTGAAAACAAATTTTCTTTTGAAAAAGCAACAAACATACTACTCCATATTAAATATGATGCACTGTAAATTCTAACAATTCAAACAATTACTTAAAAAAGGAGGAATCCTATTAGCTTGGGAAAATTAAGTAAAAGAACTTTACTAAGTCAAGCTGTATGAAATGATTATGTGGTTAAAATGAACACACATCATTTGAGCAAGCTGAAATTACACTCAGTGTCCACTTCATTACATACCTCTGTACAGTTGTATGCACACTTCCACCTTAACATTTGAGTTTATGAAGCTCAAAATGTTTTGTTTTTTTGGTGAAATTGTCATAAATGTAGAAATTCAATTATATGTTTATTATTGAGGTCATAGTTGGTGATTTACTGGACTGCATTATATTTTCAGGGGTGTCTCTATAATTTTGTCCTTCCCAGCGACATACATGAGAGGGTCAGAATATTAGGAACACCTCTGAATATAACATTAAGTTGGCTGAAGTCACATGGACAGTCGCTGTAGATAGGTTTACTTTCCTTTTACATCTCAGTTTGAAAAGTCAGTTCTTTATTTGATATGAAGAACTCACAGCTGCAGCTGTTGGAGGCACTTTGTACAAAGGTCAGTACAAACACAGCATTAAAGGCTGCCCCAGCTGCTTTGTTAATTTCTAAGTGTACAAGGATAGGGACTGCATAGTTTGCAGTGCTTTTACATTTGTGAAAAGAAACATCCATCCATCCATTTTCCTCCGCTTATCCAGGACCGGGTCACGGGGGCAGCAGTCTAAGCAAAGATGCCCAGACTTCCCTCTCTCCAGACACTTCCTCCAGCTCCTCCGAGGGAGCACCCCCCACAGGGCGCTGCGAGGGACACGGTCGAATGCCTTCTCCAGATCCGCGAAGCACATGTGGACTGGTTGGGCAAACTCCCATGAACCCTCCGCCACCCTGAAGAGGGTATAGAGCTGGTCCAGTGTTCCACGGCCAGGACGAAAACCGCATTGTTCCTCCTGAATCCGAGGTTCGACTATCGGTCAAATTCTCCTCTCCAGTACCCTGGCATAGACTTTCCCGGGGAGGCTGAGGAGTGTGATCCCCCTATAGTTGGAACACACCCTC
>NW_018128199.1:501191-513947 GCF_001952655.1 Monopterus albus | reverse complement strand
TAGTCTGACCCGTCACCCAGGACCTGTTTGCCTTGGGAGACCCTACCAGGGACATATAGCCCCTGACAACATAGCTCCTAGGATCACTTGGATACTCAAACCCCTCCACCACAATAAGGCGGTGGTTCAAGGAGGGGTGAAAAGAAACAACCATAACTTATTTTAATATATATTACAGACAAGCAGAAATGTTTCCACCATGAAGGAGCTCTTCAAAATATAAAAGAGACTCTGGAGAGTGTTAACTTTCAAACATTGTATGCTGGGAAGTCTGCCACCCCTTAAAAAAAGCAACAATTTTCCTACTTATTTTTTTCTAAGTTAATCAAACTCAGATACATTGAGTTGGTTGGCTTTTCTGACCCCAAATTAGGCATATCATATTTAAAATAAGTGTTGATATCAGGCTAAAAAAATTAGCTAGGTCCACTAATTATTTTTAATTACACCCATTGCTACCTTTTAGCTGAGCGAGCATCAGCTTAAGTCTAAAAAAAAGGGAAAATCAGACAGTCTGGCTTTGTTCAGAAGTATCAGAATCCACATTTCAACACCAATTAAAACTTGAAAAAAATAATTTGCTTAATCTGTACTGTGAAACCTATGGGTAAAATTGCTGTCAAGTCATGTGTTTGGCTAGGTATTTCTTGGCCAGGAGCAATAGCTTCCTTTTATATTTTGTTTTTGTCTTTAATCTGTACAAAACCAAAGCACTGGCTTCTCTTTTGGTGTTGCTTTTAATTTGCAGTCTTTAATCTGAATGAACCCAAAGCAGTGACTTCCCTTTTAAATTTGCCTTTAAACCATAGTCTATAATCTATGTAAAGGCAGAGAAGTAAAAACAAAACTAAAACTGTGGTTTTATAGGGAGAGTCTGGATAAGCCAGGCTTTCTGTTTTTCTCTACAGTATTCCCAGTCTTTGACCTGAGCTAAGTATTTGGGGGTTCATGATGTCGCCACACACTTTGGGCGATGTTATTGTAATGTTTGTGCAAACTTTTAATGTATCCCTGTTGGTCATATTAAGTGTGTTTGCAACCCAGTACAGTTTCTCTGTGCAGGTGAAGTGGAAAATCAAACTGCCAGATCCATGACAGGCACCAACACCATTAACACGTTTATACTGTTCCCCGGGGGTGGCTAAAAGACTTACTAAACCTCATGTGATGCCACTACACCGTTACTTACAAAGACTTCCCGTTGTTAGTATTCACTGTACAGGATAACGTGGCAGGACTCACATCAAGTTCAGAATTTTCTTAAAAAAGCCCGGAGATCCATAAATGTGCCAAGAATCATGTTTTAAGACACAGAGTGCCGAAAAACATATCTGGACAAATGCCCCACTGTGTTTTCCACCTGCTGTAGTTTGTTTCAAATGAAACCAGGTGTGGGGAGAGGGGAGTCTGGTGTTCAGAAACACATATTTGAATTCATAAAATACAATGTTACATTATTTATTCAGTGTAACTGGTTTGCAGTGTGGATCCCAGTGCCATACTGGTGTAAATGACTTGGGGTCATAAAGAAATTAAAACTTGTGGGAGAACAACCAAGACTTAAATCAAGTCATGTTGGCATGATTTCATTGTATGTGGCCTACAGTACATAAGAAAAGAAAGCTAAGTCTCATAAAGTACAAATCTTCTTCTTCTTATAACTTATATATGAACTTTCTTACCTATATCACATTTGTTTAGTAAATATTAATCCAGGAGATGGTTAGCTTAGCTTAGCAGAAAAACAAGAAATGGGGAAACAGCTAGTCTAGTGTAGCTAGCACATATATGTCCCAGAATGTCACACTATTCATTATATGTAAAAAAATAAGTGTAGTTGTAAGCTCCAACATTAAATTATACTGTGTTAAATGTACACTGCACCACTGCAGCACAATGTAATATTAAAACAGCAGTGTGTAGCCTCATTACCCTTGTAAAATTTCATTGTAACCAACCCCTGCTCTAAACTTGAGACTCCCCAGAGGTAAAATTAAGTTTTTTCCTGGTTATAAATACAACAATATAAAAGGAATTCCTTGGCAATGTGTTATAGCTAAAAAGAGAAATGCTAAGGAAAGTTCAGTAGCAAAAAAGCATAAAGCAGGAGAGTGATTTACTATCAAAACGTAGCTGCTTTTGGCTCCAGCATGGCTAAAGAAATCAGAGATGGGGATGTTTCGGGCTGTTAGCTTTGAAAGACTGTGCTTCTCAGTGGGCCTCTAATTTCTCTGTCTATTGCTCTCGGAAGAAAAATGGATTTTGACTAGCTTCTATCTGCTCCAATGAAAAAGGCAATACTCCAAAACTGAAACGCTTATGCATAGACCACAAATAAAAATTGTGCAAGCAATATAATGTTACTCCAAAGTCCTCCTTATCCTGACCCTGCCTCTGAAATACCCAGCAATACTGCAGTTTCATTTCAGGTCACTGTGAGAAGGACGGACACTTCTTTCTCTCACAGATGCACTTACTTATAAGGCAATCCCTTGCCTGTTAGCATTAAGTTATTTCAGTGCTCAGGCTTTGGTCACAAAAGATGGAGATGTGTTTGGGCAGTTTTGGAACAGACATGACACACTACGGACAAACATTTACAGGTGGGTGATGAGCTTTCAAAACTTCAAAACAAAGCGTCTGTCCTTGTGACATGATGCAGATATCAGATTTTTTCCTTACAAAAGCTCAAGAGAAACAACACATTGTATTTGTTTTGGCCAGACTAACTGAGCTCAGGCAGACTGGTGCACTTCACTGAGTCAAACCTTTCTGGCACCGCAGAACACATCCTGAGAGACATACTGGAAAAGGTCATAGCTGTAACGCTCACACATGCACACGTGCATTTGGAAGCACCTATGCACAAACACTAAATCCATGCATATACAGTACACAATCACTCATGAAGCCACAAAAATATTCACACATATGCTGCAAATTAAAAATATTCATATCGCAAAGTAGTGTCATCCAAAAACTGACTGTCATGTAAATATTCTGCTTTCTCTTTCACTGCTATCAAGGAAACAGATTCATGAGATGCTGTGATGGTTCTTTTTCTTCTCTCTTGCAGATACAGTGGACTATAACTCAAACAAACATGACAGGTACTGCGAATGTAATTATTCACTGTCCATTTTGCAATATAATCAGCTGTTTGCACTTTTCAACTTTCAACAAAAACGTAACGTCACTGGGCAGCTGTTCCTGAAATTGAACCGCAACCTCTGATTGATCTGTGGCTCTTTATCAAGAGAAGATATCCAAGCAAGTGAATCATTTCACTTCTGGATTTCTAACATTGCTCTGTGGCTATATTGTTCTGGTTAAATTGGCAGGAGGTGCAATGATATTCAATAACCCACTTTATATGCTGCTGCTTTTCTTTAATATATTCACAGGAAGCAGCAGCAGCACAACTGGGGCAAACAGAGACCAGGGGACCAGGACTGGAGGGAGATCCACGCCGCTGTGGCTCTGACCAACTTGGCCCACGGGCAGAGCCACGCGGGGGACCAGAGCAGTGTTACGGTTCCCGGTGCTGCCATGTTACAGAGCTGCACCAGAGAGCCCTTCTCCGTGGGGACCACAGTCAGAGACAGGGTGTGTGTTACAGGGCCTGTGTCTGCCCTGAGACTGAGCTGCACCGCAGGGTCCACTCTCACCAGCCGCATCATCCAGAAGTCCTCTCATATCTCTGAGGTCCAGACTGTTAAAGTGGCGCTGGCAAACAGCGTGTAGGCATTAAACATAGGCGTCTGGTCTAAGCACATTGTTCCATATAGGAATACCAGATGTTTAAGTGCCTTGCGATATATGCACAGCCTTTGAGGCTATTATTTTAATGCTGATCAACTTTGACATTTTCAATCATTTTTACAGTGTAATTGGAAAACCTAACTGCTCTTTCTCCTGTTTCTCCCCCTGTTTCTAATGTTCTCCCATTGCAGTAAGATATATTAACTTCCATGAGACTGGATTATCATCCAATGCTAATGTTTGACAGCAGCTATTTGAATAAAAAAATGTGAACTCTTTAAACCAGCCGTTTGCTTTAAATCATTGCTTTGCAGTGGCTGATGCTGCATAGCTATGTCTTTACTAAACTGTATTTAGTGGTAGTTTTTATGTGTGCAATTGTGGGTCTCACATAATATCCTTTGATATTGCTTTTTAAAAAGTTGTAATGTGGACAGGAGGGTGGCATAGTTAACTATTAGGAAGACAGTTCTGCTGAGGTTAAAGTCTGGCTAAAGAACACAGATGATCAATAGATGAACAGGAGCACATTGTTGAAATAGTGTACGTGTGTTACTCAGCAAACATCAATGAAACACTATTTGACAATCTCAAAGTTAACGCATGGTGACGAACCCCCGGAATTATCCCAACTGTGCCTTTTTTTCTAAGCTTTACAAAGCTTTGTAGTATCTTTCAACTTGTGTTTTGTTTTCTGACCCTTGCTGTTTTGGCTCAGCATCACTATGCTTGTTGTTTTTGGCCACAACCCGCAGCTGTTTTTGTGGAAAAAGCTCTAAAAACCAACTGAACACTAGCAAACTGACACAAAGATAGCAACAAGCTGGTGAACATTTAGCAGGAAACCAGCCTCCCTCTGGAGTTACAGCTAAATGGAGAGTGAACATTGGATGGCACCACAATCACAACTCCAGCAGACTATAAATGAAAAGTACTTTTCCTACAACTACTCAAAATGTCTGCTGTATGAAAGGTCTACTGAAGATGGCTAAAACCAATATTTATTATCAGTTGATCACATGACAGGAGTCGCTGATAGTGATGAAGTACAAACAATAATCAATACCTGACTCTGCTTTCTCCAGTAGCTCTACACAGCTTTCACCATCCAGCACCAGGGAAAAGACAACATCAACGCAGAGTGGCACCAGAAATATCACTCCAAATGAATATTAATGTTGATCCATGTATGAACAGGCAAATGTTTGCTGCCGAGTTCACCATACCAACCTGTAAAGGTAATGCTTAAGTGTTGTCTGTACAGCTTGTTTCCACTGCCCTCAAGTGGGCAAAACATCTAGTGATGAAACAGGGTGAGGGGCTCAAAAGAAGGATATCATTTTTATGCCCCTAAGGAACAGTTTCTTTCTCTCAAACTGCAAATCATTATGATAGGTGAAACACACACCTCTTGTTTGATTTTTGATGTTGAAGTGTTACTTTCATACCAGATGGCTTCAATATGAGGTAAACTGCCAAAAACTCTAAAACACTGGAAATAAAGAGAACATGTTAAGCCTCGGGAAAATGTCTGCTACTCCCTCTGTGGAGAGATTTGTGGGGAGCGTCCTGTTCCATCTGGGGACATCCTGACACCAAACATAAGCTTGTAATCACACACTGGCCTCTGGGACTACTTTAGAAAACATGATTAACAGGACTTTTCCACTTGTATCCTGGTCTTGGTCCATTAAACATTTTGTGCAAAGAGTGTTTTCAATCTTGCGTGACAGGCTAGTCATCAACAAAGTATTATGGAAAGAGCACCTCACTCCTGTTTCCAGTGTAAACCTGCTTCTGATTAGACGGGCTTTTACACAACACGGAAACTTACAGCAGCGCTCAAACGGCAATTAAACAATTGTTAGTCTTGAGTGACGCCATCTTGAGGTTGTCATTTATTTCAGTTTGAAACACTACAAACGTTGCTTTACCACGACCCTAGCAAACTTCAGTCTATGTTAAGGCAGATATTAGTTTACCTTATTGCTGTATAGGATGATTCAAACAGACGCACAGCAACAGGAAAAAGTACAGGGATAAAAGCAGGGAAGAGGTCAACATCAATTTAAACAAGAAAACAGAATTCAAACAAACAGCAATAATCCATGAAATCCATACCAAACCAAGGAAGGAATGAAGGTTTTAGGAATGCTCTCAATCTGTAACGTGATGCATTCTGAACTACAACACCACACAGGAATTACTAAATAATTGTGAAAAAATAAGCTTACAGGACCAAGGTCAGACTAAAATGCAGATACGCACAGGCAGTGAGCTCAAGTGAGTAAAAGAACACATTTTATTGCCAGAGCTCTCAATACTATAAGCCTTCAACTTGTAGCTCTGGAAGATGAGACATGCAAAGACGAAGACAAACAGGTTATGTTGCAGGAAACCTGACACGACAAGGATGATTACTTGACTTACATACTTCCATATTAAGAGGGAAAACAACGAAAATCAGTTTATTTGAAAACATCTATATATTAGATAGGCATAGAATTTGATGGGAGTCAACATAAAGTGAATAACTGAACTAACAGTAAAAAAAATAAAGCGGTGTCAGTAACTGGGGTCCATTGTGATATGTCATCTTTGGGAGCATTCACAGTGATCTGGTGCATAACAGGTCTCTGCCACCACTATCCTCAACCCACACAATGTTGACATACTTGTGATAAAGCTGGCAAATCCATAGATGTAAAGGACCTTAAAGACTTCCTAACTGATTATAAATCATTGTTTTGAAGAAAAGAAAAAAAAAAGTGACAATCTGTGTACTGCAACCTACAAATTGACTCATGGTATAGGCACTACACTATTAACCCGATGCCTTAATGTTCAACAGGATCAGTTGCCAGTACGATAAATTCAAACCAGACATGCAGTCACATGACATAGTTGGCATGGTTAATTTAAAATACTATACTTCTCTTAAAAAGAGACTATTTGTGTATAATCCTTTCACTTGAGTTTGAAAGAGAAAGTAATGACATGAGACAGAGGGTTGTTGTAAAGGAAGTGTGCAAACAGCAAAGTCTGATGGACTGATAGAACTACTCCAACAATGAAATTCTTATAAAAGCACTCATTAACTTCTGCCTCTCCCTCTCATTCTATCATTTTCTCTCTGGTATGGGCCCGTAGTCACTTGTATCAGGTTGGTGTTTCTATTGTTCTGTCCTGTTTCAGGATATGGAACAATATCCACCACATGCCCTGCCACTGGCCTGCGGCTGGTCCCCGAAACGGAGCTTCTGACCCTGGCTTTCGCTCTCCCAGAGCCCCGGAGTCTGGAGGATCTTCTCCACAAGCTCCTCAAAGGCACACTGGACGCCATCTTTGGTCTTTGCACTGGCCTCTGTATAAA
This sequence comes from Monopterus albus, assembly GCF_001952655.1. NCBI lineage: Eukaryota > Metazoa > Chordata > Actinopteri > Synbranchiformes > Synbranchidae > Monopterus > Monopterus albus. Next base: position 506,812 of record NW_018128199.1, on the reverse strand, counting down.
AGAATGGTGGTTACCAAGATTTTGAGATCAGTAAAAATCACTAGAAAAAGACATCTATGATATAACTTCATTTAAGAAGCAGACATCCTTAGAGCAGATTAAACCCACAACATCTTTCCTGCCCAGCCCTTCTCAAATCCCCTTAATTTAGACTTTCTAAAATGGAAACTCCACAGAAAAGTTAACCTAATTTCCCAAGGAAGGGCAGATTGGAGATGAGAATCATGAACATGTGCGGACATGGGTACAAAAAAATTAAAGCCAACTAGATTATAATCATAATGCACTCATTCTGGAGTGGCTGCATCTTTTTGTGCAGCACTGAGAGAGACTAAAAAACCCGTATTCAGTCCACACAATGCAACAAAGCCAAAGTAAATGCATTACTTACTAAATCATGTCTTGACTTTTTCAACTATGGAACTACATATCAGATTTTTAAGCAGAGCATGGTACATTTAAATGGCTGCGAGTTACATTTTATAGCTCTATTAGCTTAAATGACCATGTCTGAGCACATCTGATTTTACTTTAACATGGACACTTACCAATAAAAAGCATGGAGTGTTTTCTAGCAAATTTCAAGCCTTCATTTCGGTCCACTTCACGGTCATCCTGAAAACCAAACAGACATCCTCAGTAATTTTCCTAATGTGGAATACACATGGTAAATCTTTAAACATTATGACCTACACAAGTGCAGTAAAAGCACCTCTGGGCATTTTTGTGCTACATCATCTTTTAAGTAATGAAAAATACTGTATTTACAAAGACGAAGTTCAAATTTAAGAGATGATTAAGTCTTACAATACTGTCTGTGCTGTACCAATAATCCAACATCTGTAAAGGTGACGTGCTAATGGAAAAAATGAAATTTGTTCAGTTGCTGACCTTATCAATCTTGTTCCCAACTAGCATTTTTACGATATCATTGCGTGTTGTGTAGGTTTCCAGTTCATTCAGCCAGTTTCCGAGCTTTGTGAAAGTGTCACGCCTTGTGACGTCATATACTGAAAAATTGAGGAGAGAAGTCAGAGAAAATCAACATATTATATTAGTAGAGTAACATGCTAACACTGAACAACACACTGCTGGTATCTGCAAGCTGCTGATTTACTGTTTGGGTATTAAGCTTGTGTCAATTTCTATGTCACCAAAATTATAAGCAAATAATAAGTAAGGACTGACTGACAGTATTCCTGTGGTGAAGGATGGATCACGTGGGAGTAAACAAGATACAGAGAGAAGAGAAACTGAGATCTTGGTTTACTGAAAACTGATGTAGCTCTGCAAGTATCAGCTGTTTACCCAGAATGACTCCCTGTGCACCGCGGTAGTAGCTAGGCGTCAGGGTGCGAAACCTTTCCTGTCCAGCAGTGTCCTAAAAAAAAGGAAAGAAACAAATTTTTAAGGATAACTTGTACAGTACACTAGCCAAGTCCCAGGGTCCACTCTCACTGACTGTGGCTTTAACACATTAAGTCCTTTCAGACTTATTGGGACCAGCTGTGAGCTGGCCGTTGCCTGAGGACTGCTTTCGAGCTTTTTGGGTCCTCAGACATGTTGCTTGAGGGAATCATCCACTACTCCTACACAGCTCAGGGTCTGGGTCACACACAGTTTTGGGATCTGCCTTTCGTGGACAACACTGCAGTCTTTGTGGGCCAGACAAGACCTGTTTGTCAGGGGTGGTCCTCACCCAAACAAGGCTGGAACCTGACTACTGTCTCTTACTGCCTTATCCATTAGGATGCTTTCTAAGTGATGTTTGGCGAGTCAGCCACACTCCAATGACTGTTACATAACAGTTCACCTTTGGATACCATTCCCACTATCCACAGCGCTGTACAGCTGCCCAGGCAGAACTGCAGAGATAACAGTGATGCATTTGAGAATCTTATATCATCCTGATAACACTGATTATACAGGCACATATAATGTTATGAAAGTAATTAAATTAATGCACAACTGTCACTGGCTTCATCACATACACCTAAATATCAGGAGTCTGCTTCCAAACTTGGACTTTGTGAATGTGTTACTGATGGACACGACCCTAGACATTGTTATTCTTACAGAAACCTGGCTCAGCGCTAAGATTCCTGACAATGACTTCTACATTACTGGACAGAACTCGTTTAGAAAAGGAAAAATAAAGGAGGTTGTGTACTAATTTATGTACATGAAATTAAATGCATTTCTGCATATATTATAGCATATTAACTAATAACACAAGTCTTGTTCTTCTTCACACAGAATACAGTTTTCAAACACTCACGGTGCAGGTTGGAAGTGCTATGTAAGCCCCCAGGCTAATGATGACAACGAAAGCTAAGTGGAGTCGGGTGTTAGCAAACCTGAAACCCAGCACTGGAGGTGTGGGTTAGAGCTACTGTGACTTGTGAAGCCTTTTGAGTTTTCACAAAAAGCATCACAAGAATGAGAACTCAGATGACTTATGATCAGGAATTGTTGATTTGTATAAAGCTAAAAAGAGGTTACAAAGCCATCTCCAGGAGTTTAGATACTCTTCAGGTCAGTCAGACAAACTGTTTTACAGCTACAGAGCCCAGCTAAGACGAATTCAAAGGCTCAACGCAGAATGTTCAGTGAGGTAAAAACAGAAAGCCAGAGTAACAACTAACGGCTGAACTGAATCATCAGAGCTGGTTAAAGTCTCTGTTTGTGAGTCTATTATACACAAATCACGGTGCATGGTTGCAGGGAGCATGGACACCACAGAGGGAGCTGCTGCTCTCCTAAAAGCCAGTGCCTGATGCTGGTCCAAGAACACCCTGACATAAAGCTACTGGAAAAATGTTTTGTAAATGGATGAAACTAAGGCTGAATTGTTTGGGAAGAACATGTATGGTGTGAAAAAAACACCATCATCCCAAAGGTGTAGTATGGTGGAGGGAGCACCATGATTTGAAGCTGCGTTGCTGCCTCTGGGCCTGGACAGCTGTCATCACTGAGGAGAAAATTAATTCCCAGGGTTATCAAAGTATCATCCAAGTTAATGTCAGGGTGGCTGAAGCTGAGCAGAAGTCAGGTGACGCAGCAGGACAATGAACCTAAACACTGAGGTAAATCTGCTACAGACTGACTTTAGGAGCCCAGACCTGAACCCAACAGAGATGCTGTAGAATGAGCACAGAGAGCTGTGCACACCAGGCATCTTAAGAGCTGGGTCAGCTCTGTGATGAAGAATGATCCAAAATCCCCCTTGAACACTGTGCAGGTCTGATCCACAGCTACAGAAAGCGCCTGTTCAAAAATGTTGCTAAAGGAAGTTTGAGGCGTCATTAAATTCAGGAATGAGTTTTTCCACCAACACAGTGAAGGTTTAATGGGTGTGTTCAATAAAGGCACGACATTATAGCTGTTTGTGTGTTATTAGTTTGAACATATTCTATTTGTCTATATTGAAACTAGGTCAAATCAGCCCAGGTAATTCCAAAGGATCCACATACTTCACAGGCTTTTTCCAGACTACAGGGAAGCCTGCCTTCGATGACCTGCATACTTCCCTCTCTAACTTAAAACTTAGTTCCAACTCTTAACTCTAAAGTTCAAAAAGACAAATGTTTATATTGCACAAACCACTGACGTTCCAAATTCAATCCTATGAATTTGGATGAACAGCAGATTGACCTACAAAACTCATGTTGAACATCTTGATTAAACATTAAAAATTGGCCTCTTACACCAAATCAGAGCTTGTTTCTCCACTGAAAACAGAAAATCTTTTATACAATGCACCAAACTGTCTAGACTGGATTATGTGGATATCCTGAAGGCTCTTGGTGCTGCCTCTACCCTTAAAACCACTGGATGCTGTCTGCCACAGTTCCATTGGACTCATTATACAAGTTAGTTATTGCACTGAAGACTGTGAGTTATATGAAAAGTCAGATAGATGGTCATCGCTGCCATCTAAAAGACATCATTATACATGGGCCCTTATCTAGAAAGCCTCGCTATCTAAGCTGGTGGGATATTAAACTCTGAGTCCAGAGCATCTAACTATAATAATGTGACTGATTTAATTAGCGTGGCTGTGTGTGATGGTTGTTATGAGTAAATTGAACCTTTTTATTTTAATATTATGTATTATATAATTTTTTTTCTAGGGCTCTGTTGCAAAAGAGACCCTGACTTCAGTAAGATTTCCTGGTAAAATAATGCTGAACTTACAAACCAAAATAACCACAAAATTCTTTTTTTATATAATTATCTTATTAATTTGTGGTTATCCAATTAGACAGAGCAACACAATAATATATAGTTTTTAAATCTGGAAAAACAATGCTAACCAACATTCAGTATAAACTGGGAACCTGCCTCAGCCCATGTAACAACATAAGGTGCTGCCATACTCTAGTATTCTGAAGCCCTGGTGTTCTCCTGCACACACACACACACACACACACACACACACACACACACACATTTTCACTGAGATGAGAAATAATAAAGTGGAGTTCAGTGTTAAGGACTTGGATTATAGGTTCACTGTGCACAGTGTGTTTTTGGTGGACATTGGACCTGCCACTATGCTCCTGATGACAGGATGCTTCATTGGTTTCAGTTTCTTTGTGTGCTCTGGTTGTGCAATGTCGCCATCTTGTGGGGAACGTCTGTGCTTCAGTATGTTTTTCCTGTGAGATAAACAGTAGCACAAAGACTTACCCATATGGCGAGCTTTGCTTTGTTCCCGTCTATGGAGAGTGTTTTCACTTTGAAGTCCACACCTGATCGGTCATAAGAGAGAGAAAAGAGAAGGGGCTTTAAATGATTCATGAAAAAAAAACAGCAGTTTACATGGATCTTTGTATGTGTGTGTTTGTAAACCTATTGTTGCTGACTGCTCTGGATCAAAAGTGTCATCTGTGAACCTCAGGAGAAGACTGTTGGGGAAGATAAGGTGACATGGAAATGAGCAGAGGGCAGTACAGCAGGCTTTTGTGAGCGGACTAAAGCCTGTCAGTTACAGAAAGCTCACAGTATCACACCATCTAAACAGTTTTAGGTTGACATTACTACAAATACCATTCTACTTTCACGTTACAATACCTTGCTGTAAAGAAAAACACAAATAGAAGGTTTAACAATTGCATAAGATAACATTGGCGATACTGAATCACCTAAAGTCAACTTATTATTTTAGACAAAACTGGTAGGGCACCAACACTGCTAGCCAGCTGTAGCAACAGCAGCTGAGCAGTAGGGAATGACATGGAATAAACTTGCATAAGACGGATGCCAATATTCACAACAGGCTACCTAGGAAGCTCGATACAAACCACCACCAACCTGGACTTTCCGACTCCACTTTCGCCAATTATCAACAGTTTCAACGTCGTCAGCACGTCGTCATCCATATCCCGACAGAAGCTAATTTGCCTTCTACTTGATGACGATCTAAAACTACTGTTTAGACGTGTTGTGGGTACAGCTCGCAGCTAGCGGGTCCGATGACAGCTTGCTACTTAGGCAACTTCCGGCCAACGTGCTCCCAATGACGTCACGGTTCACGAGGTCGAAAAATGTCTATAAATTAAAGTTTATATTCATTATTTTTATAGCTGATAATACTAATAAAATGCATTTAAATGTAT
>NW_018128199.1:484999-500998 GCF_001952655.1 Monopterus albus | reverse complement strand
TATTTGGAATTCAGGATGAATGTGTATTAATCAACATCTCTCTGCGGCTGTTTACAGACACATAACGCTATTTAAATGAAAAGGGGTGCTTTAACATTTCAGTTTATGGCCAAGTTCACTGTCAGAGGTCACTAATGAACAATGAGTTCATTCTTTTTCCATGTTTTGAATTCTACAGTTAGAAGGTCAACAGTCCAGATCAGACTGCTAAATAACTGAAAACAATTAAGGCTTATTAAAAATGTATCTATTAAAATAAAGGTACAATAAAACAAAAATAAAAACAGAATAGGTTATCAGAACATTATTGTTTGTACCACTGTATTGTTAGATAAATAAAAATAAATAAATAAAATAGAATATGTTATCAGTAAGTTGTTAGTGTGTACTTGATGTTGTAGGAAAGTCTTGTTAAATAAATGTTTACTGATATAAAATCAAATTAAATGTATAATACATTATACTACACAGTAATAATTCACAAAGGAAACTTCACAATAAAATATATGCTATAATATACAAACTGATACAAAGAAATAATAATGATATGAAAAACTGTTTAGTGACAATATTATTTACTCTAAAGTTTAAAAAGAAAAAACACATCTGTCATAAAACTCATATGCCATGTATATGTAGCTTTTCCAGTTTTAAAAACAACTTTTATTATTTTAATATTTTACAAAAACGTGAATTTGTGTTTACAAGTTCACAACTTTTTTGCTAATGTTGCCATATTTAGAGGGGTTACAGGGAAATCTAGCATAAAAAAAACCATCAGTTAATAGGTAGGAAAACATTTGATTAAGTCTAAATAAAGACTTTCTAAAAGTGCTGTTAAAATGACAACGGTATTTATTTGAGGCAAATAAAGACTGACATTGTGCAGCACAACACATCTTTGTTCTGTTCCTTTGCTTCACTGCACTGGTCTTCAAGAGCCCCAAACATTCATCTTGGTCTCGCTGAGCAATCACCTGGGGGCTGTGCAATTAGAAACCACTGACTGTATCAAGAGGTGCAGGAGAACTAGTGAATCATACTACACCCTCTGTTCTTCTACAGGATCTTTGATTGAGCTGGCCCTGAAACCTCATCTGCTTCAGTTCATTACAGAGATGGCTAACCTTGTTATTATGCAAATCTCAGCTCATGAAGGAGCTGAAAACAGTCTGCAGCACAAGAATACATTTAGTTGTGAAGACTTGCAGGTCTGTCTGCTATTAGACTGAAATTTCTGAGGATAGGAGAAGCAGAAATTTGTATTTTAAGGGAGCAGAATTTTACAGCTATGGCCAGATGCCACACAGCCTACATTGAGAGATCGCTACACATGTGTTTTGAGATGCTGGGCCATTTTATTGGATCCCATCCATGGTGGTTCCTGATCACCCCTCTTATCCTTTCAGCAAGTCTGGGGAGTGGATTTTATTTTCTTGTGGACAGAATGTCCAACAACATCGAAGAGCAGTTCACCCCTATTTATGGAGAATCCAAGGTGGAGAGGAGATACTTCCAAGAAACCTTTCCAGGAAATGATTCCATGTTTTCGAATTTAAGGCTGAGCACAAGTGGGAATTATGCAACTTTCATAGCCACAAGTGACAGGAATATTCTGACAGTAGAGTCACTTCAGGAAGTCCTAGACTTGGACTTTAAAATTAGGAGTATGATAGTGCATCTTGACAGCCAGTCATTTGACTATGCAGATGTTTGTGCTAATGTGATGGGGTCCTGCACCTCTAACACAATTCTAGATGTTATTGAGTACAATGCGAACAATATAGACACTGTCAATTTGACATTCCCGTGGTATCACTTTGATTTGAAGAGTATTCCCTTACATTTAAGTCTGGGGAGTGTGAAATTGAATGCAGAGTGCTCAGTTGTTGAAAGTGCTAAAGCCATACAGCTCTATTACTATTTACGAAAAGACAACCAAGCAAAAATAGATCAGTGGTTGAAAAGTTTCATACGTTTGGTCTCTAATGACTCATCAGCTTCCATTAAGGTAAGCAGCCCTGTAGCATACCTGTGTTTTAAATCATTTGCCTTTAATGAAAGTGGCACCCTGTTAAATGTATTAATCATCTTTCTAGGTGTCATATTCCACCTCCATGTCAATGCAGTGGGAATTTGAGAAATCTCCAGCTTCAGTCGTCTGTTTATTTTCCATCACCTATGCCATTGCCATTATGTTTTCAATTATATCATGTTGGAGGTTGGTAAAGAATCTGAACTGATTTATCAAGTAGTGCAAACAGGTGAAAGGGAAATAGTGTAAAGATCTTTGAGTGTGCTTCAAAGCATAGAAAAGAGCTATACTGTATGATCATAAGACCATTAAAATTAAAAGAAAATGAAATGCATTGTGTGGAGAAACTGAATCTTTTTAATCTCTGATTTCTTCAGGTTGGATAATGTTCGAACAAAGGCATGGGTGGCGTCCTGTGGGGTGCTCTCCACAGGTCTAGCAGTCCTGACTAGTTTTGGAACACTGTTGTTACTGGGTCAACCTTTTGTCATGACGGTTGCCTCCTGTCCTTTCATGATATTAGGTAGGTTCTTATGAACACACCTGCACATGAGATCCCACTGTCTAAGGTTTAATTAAAGCTAGAAAGTATTCAAAACATTATTTCCTATTAACCTAAAAAAAGAAACATTTGTTGACATAGCATTCATTGTGCACTGATAGTAAAAAAGAATTCCAATCATGTGTCCATTTTCCAACACCTTAACATTTGCCAGTTGCTATGTCAAAATAATTTTCAGTCTTTGGATACTGTTCTTGATACCAGCTGTAACTGTCATAGGACATATCCTTGTTTGACAATCTTGATATAAAGTGTTGGTAAGGATAAGAATAATAATAAGGGTAATCACCTTTATTTGGCCAAGTATGTTACACGCTGATGATGATCACTGATAATGCACAGCATATTTTTCATTTGACACAGCCATGAGTGAATTAACTGAATTAACCAAAACTCAGAATAAACAATAAAGCTGCATTTACTGTAAAAGTGGCTAACAAAATGATACATATAGTGGTAGTCTAAAAAGTACTCCACCAATTTAGCATTGTACTGCGCTTCTACATCATCTGACTTGCACTGGACAGTTGTGAGGATCAAATTAATGCAGAATAATCAGACTCACTGTTTTCAGTATTCCACACATTGTATTGTATAAACCATTATCCACAATGCACCTTCACCATCATTAGTTTATTGGGGAGTGGTATGCTAGGAGCTAATGAAGCAACAAGTCTCTGAACTCAAGCAGAGGAGCATGCTACAGATGTCTGGTATGGTCTTTTTTCTCTAATCCCATGCCCCCAGATTTTTTTTTTTTTAATTTTTAAACTTTATTTTATTTTATTTTATTTTTGTTCCCAAACTTGTAGCCTTCAACCCTAACTGATGCTGACTCTAATGACATGATTTGATACATTATTAGATTTCATACAGCTTCCTCTGGAGTGACAAAAGGTACTGTACCACTTGTTTCTCATATTCAGTAATACTCCCCCACACCAGTAAATAGCCGTTGACTTGTAAAATTAGCTGACTTGTTCTTTAAAGAGCTAAATTTAGCAAAAATGGTGATATGGTCTTTTAAAATTTGATTTTGACACATACGTACCTTTATACAAGATGGGGTCACAAGATAAGGTCATAATGTTGGACCAGCCTAAGTTGATAATGCACTTTAGTGGTACAGATTCCTTATCAAATTAACAAAGAACAATACATGTCAGCTGGTACAATAAAACAGGTATAAAAGATTGACCAGCAGGAAAAAGAAGACAAATTGTGACCTCACTGACTTTCCATAAAAACAGGACACTTAACTACCTGCTTTGCTCTGTGGATAATACAGCCTTGCACACATCAAAGCTAAGAATCAGAAATCATGCCAGTTCAAAAATCTCTTTCTCCTCTGTAGGTATTGGACTCGATGATATGTTCATCATGATCTCCTGCTGGCAGAGGACCAGTGTTCTGGACAGCGTGCCCGACCGGTTGGCTGATACCTATAAGAGCGCTGCCATCTCCATCACCATCACCACCCTGACCAATGCTCTGGCTCTCGTCCTGGGCTGCAGCTCACCCTTTGCCTCTGTTCGATCCTTCTGCCTCTATGCTGCAATATCTGTTTGCTTCTGCTATTTGTACAGCATCACTTTCCTGGGGGCCTGTATGGCTCTGAATGGACAGAGGGAGGCAGAGAACAAGCACTGGTTTACCTGTGCTAAAATCCCAGAAGACTTACCATCTGGTAAATCAAAAGCTTTCAGTATCTGTTGTGTTGGAGGAAGCTATGACCGAATCACTGAAAAGGAGGAAACTGAGCTTGTGAGTCACATGTTTGAGCAGTTCTATGGGCCATTTCTGACCCACAAACTGATTAAAGTGTGTGTATTTGTCATCTACACAGGCTATCTGGCTGTTAGCATCTATGGTTGTTTGGTGTTAAAGCAGGGACTTGATATCAGGAATCTGGCTTTGGATGATTCCTACATCATCAGTTACTACAACAATCAAAGGCAGCACTTTTCTGAATATGGCTACAGTGTAATGGTTGCAGTGACCCATCCCTTTCCATACTGGGACAAGGACAAACAAGAGCATTTATACTCATGCATTTCTAATTTTGAACATTTGAACTTTGTTAATAACACATATTCTTGGTTTCTTTCCTTTCAACAGTATGCAAATGCAACCAATCTCAACATAAGCTCTCAAGTAGATTTTCAAACCCATCTTCCCCATTTCTTAGAACTCAACTCCATATTTAGACAAGACATTAATGTGACCGCAGACAATCACATTCTGGCCTCTCGCTTTTTCATCCAGACCCTCAATAAAACCACAATGGACGACATGATGACAGGACTCAGGAAAGCAGCAGCAGAATGTCCACTTGAGCTGCTGGTGTACCACCCAGCTTTCATCTACTTTGACCAGTATACTATCATTTTGGAGAACACCATTCAAACTGTCCTGGTGGCTGTCATTGTTATGCTAGTCGTCTCACTCATCTTGATACCAAATCTTCTATGTTCCATGATGGTGGCTTTTGCTGTTTGTTCAGTCATCGTTGGCGTGACAGGATTCATGTCGCTGTGGGGTGTAAATCTGGATTCCATTTCCATGATCAACCTGGTCATGTGCATTGGTTTCTCTGTAGATTTCTCAGCACATATTACTTACTCTTTTGTCTCCAGCCCCAAGAGCGACGTTAATGAGAAAGCCATGGATGCGTTGGTTCGTTTAGGTTATCCAATACTGCAAGGAGCTTTGTCCACAGTTCTGGGAGTGGTGATGCTGTCCATGTCTGGGAGTTACATCTTTAGGACATTCTTCAAAATTGTGTTTCTTGTGATTATGTTTGGGATTCTCCATGGCTTAATGTTTATCCCAGTGTTTCTGACACTGCTCCACACCTGTGGGAAATGGCATTAAAGTGGAACTGAATTTTGAAAATAGTTTAAACTGATAGTGCAGCTACTGTGCATTAATATTACTTTTTTTTTTAAGATGAGAAGCCTGTTTTGGATGTATTTGTAGAAACTGTGCTGCTGCCACTTGCTATGGTTGATAGTAACCGGATCAGATAGTGTTCACAATAGCACAATTAGAACAACATAAAGCTTATCATGTTAGAACAAGAAAAGTTTGTTTTAAAAAGACACATGGGTTTTGTATAATCATGAAAACATTTCATGATATATAGTTTCTTGTAAAAATGTAATAATTTGGTACCTAGTAATGATGATAAAATACATCATAAAATGAAAAATATCATGTGAAAAGACTCATAACAGATTTTTTAAATTTGTTATTATAGCAGCATTTTGGTGCCTTTCATTTGCAGTATAAATGTAAATAAATTGTCTCTTTTTCAAAAGGCCCACAGTGTTGGTTATAACCCTTTAGTGCTTTAAGAAACCTCTCCCTTTAATACATTCAACATTTAGGGGGGGGACCCTTCATGTTTTCTTATGTTTGTATTTCATTTCAAAATTGGAACCTTGGCTAACTAGTGCCAAGTTAGTGTTACCAGACTGCGAAGTAATGGTTAGTCCTGGGCCTCAGCAGCCAGTACTTCATAATTCACATCACTACACAGAATAAATAACAGCCAGACTCTAGGTGGCACCGAAGAGTAAAAAGTAATTCAAACAGCAAAAAACAGTGGCTGACAGTGTTTTATTTCCAGGTTATTACTTGTTTTTGTGGATATCAATGTCACAAGGTAAAATGATTCAAAATATATATTGTAGCTTGACATTTCAGAAATATAATCCCTGTTCCATTTCTCAGATTTGTCATTTTGTTCAACTTGTAAAAATAAATCTGCAGCACACTCCCTCTCACTAATCCACACATACAAAGCAACAAACCTTTATTTGGGCCTCTTATTTCTTCTGCACAGATGTTCATTAACTGCTGCCATCATACTGCTGAAAGGCTTTGTCAACCAATGGCAAAGAGCCATTCAGTGTCTACACAACATAACAGTGTTACTATACATCTATATACACAACGTTCCCATATCCCAGTCCCAAAGTACAGACAGTAGATAATAAATAAGAAACATAAGAGATAGTGTACAACTGAAGCACAAAAAAAAAACAAACATAACACTATATCACATCACATATGTTGGTAGTAATCTTGACAAGAGCTATAACTTCTGTTCTTAAATGCTACAATGTGGGTGACAAGTGCTGGTGCCCCTTTACCTGTTCAACCTCTGCTCAAACTGTGTTGAAGAAATGTCAAATTTAGAATTGAGGATTTACAACCAGATTTAATGAACTGTTACAGCCTAAACGTCATGTTTGTTTCACATCTTTCACTCGTGGAAAAAGGGCCATTAAACACTGGAATCTCTGATCATTCACAGTGTACAGAAATATTTACTATACAGAACGGTATGCAGCACTACATGTGGGGGAGAAATGTGTCTGATGTTATGACAAAGGTGGACAATAACTAAAGGAACTGGATAAACACAATTTGTACTCACAAAGAAAAAAAAAGAAAAACTTTGCTGAGGCCACTCAGAAGCCCAATTAGGTCAACATTACAAGTCTAAAATCCTAATGCTCCCAATGCTCCATTACTACATAAACACAGCCATTTGTTGCATGCCTTTTGAGGCCAAGCAGCACAATTCTTATTCAGTCTGTACAAACAGTATAAATGAAATCATTTACATGAAGAGCAGACAAATGCACTGCCAATTTGCACACTTAATCAAAGTGCTGAGATATTGTAGTTCAACTTGTACTACCCATTTCAATAGGGAAAAAAAAAATACACATCTCAAAAGGCCACCTTTAAAATTAAGCAACAGGAACATTCAGAGGAGTCCGGCAGGACAGGACAATGGATATGCATGATGTTCAGCCATCCTGGATGCAAACAATCAGGTGGAACGACATGACAGCTCTAGATGCTACGTTGAGAATTAAGGGCAAAGCACACCAGCAGCGTGTGATGCATCAAAACCCCTGCACCCACTATGTTCAATGCAAGCCAATGCACTTGCAGCGAAGTGACAGGCATCAACTCTGCCAGTGTGTATCGAACATACAAGTTTAGAGTCAGTTAAATTCTGCTTTGGTTACCCAGCAGCTCTTTGGGAACATGTAGCTCAGCACTGACAGATTGAGAATCTATGATGACCTGGCTGAACAAATTCAATCCTATACAGGTACTGTTTTGAAGTTTTAGGTGTATATTCACGTATCATTTCCTCCCACCAATGGACCAAGCAATCTGAGCAACATCCTTAATGTTAGGCATTTAATGTCTTGACCTTTGCCATATATGTGCTTATGTCTGAACACAGCACAGTCGTGTTTAAGTTTCAAATAAAACTAACTGTCTGGGGAAATTCATGAGATTCTATAAAGGTGACAGCATGAAGATATGACTTTGCCCCACATGAACACTTGTCGAGACTATGTGAACGCAGGCTGTGACTTCCCAATGCTCTGATTCACAGCTCAAGAACAGAGTCATTTCCTCTTTCCTTAATGCCTGAGCTCTTAAAATCTGACCCCCTCCCCATTGCTACCCAGTGATTGCTGCTGTCCTGGCCGGTTTCATCTGGTCTCCAGGGTCTTGCCCTCCAGGACCATCTGGATTTCTTTGGCATCCAGTGTCTCGTACATTAGCAGAGCATCTGCCAGGTTCTTGTGCTCCTTAGCATGGGATTTCAGCAGGCGTTTGGCACGCTCATAAGAGTCCTAGGGACACCAAGAGGGAAGTTAGGTTAGAAATGTTTCCACAGGCGGTGAACTGGTCATGTTCGGCTGCAGGATCACACAGACCTTCAGTAAAACTCTGACTTCATGCTCAACAGCAGCCTGTGTCTCTGGGCTCTGCTCTGTCAGGTTACTATAGGTCATCACACCCAGCTGCAAGGCAGGGAGGGAACCAATTACATACATAAACGTTAATTACCAGAAAAAAGGAAAAGAAAAAAAAAAGAGAAGAATGTGAATGCCCTTTCTTTTTTTAAGTCCCTGACAAGTCACCTACCTTTTCACACATTCCAAATCTGGTCACCATCATCTTGGCGATCTTTGTAGCACCGTCAAAGTCACTTGATGCTCCTGTACAGGAAGAAATGCCGTACATAACCGATTATGTTGCCTTTTAAAATTTGAGACTGATGAATACTTTTTCTTCTATAAAATAATACAGGCTTTTTTTTTTTTATTCTGTCCTCTCATCTAAAACCTTTTTGACTCACTGGCCCTTTTGGGAGCTATTCCCTACCTGTTGTGATGTTCTCCTGGCCAAATATAATCTCCTCTGCTACGCGGCCACCCATGCTGACGTCCATCTGCGCCAGAAGCTGAGAGCGAGTCTCACTCCAGCGATCGTTCTCTGGGAGCATGGACACCTGACAAGATAGGTAGAAGACATTAGGGAAGAGGAAAAAGAAAACAAAAATATATTAGGCTTAAGGTAAAGACAGTTTGCACCAAACCTGCCAAAGCTGTATAACTATGGAGTCTACCAGCTCCAAGTTTTCTTACATGTCCCAGGCTGGGGCCTCTGGGCATGATAGTAGCTTTATTGATCGGCATGGCGTCTTTGGTGTAGTAAGCTACAATTGCATGCCCTGATTCATGGTATGCTGTGATGAGCTTGTTCTTGTCGTCTATTTCTGCACTCCTTCTCTCAGGGCCTTGAAAAAAAGCAAAGGAAAAATAACTCCATTAGGAAAGAAGGTTATTGTTTATGGGTGGGTTCCAATAACCAGCTCCATTGTGGAACATATTCAAAGTTGGTAAAACAACCAGAAGATCAAATTCCTTATCAAATCATTTATTCACATTTGTTGTTAATGTTCTTTTATTGTACAAAGAAAGTTTTTCTTAGTGTGCTGAGTGAACAGTGATCTAATAGATGTCTTTATTTCCCATGAAATGAATTCATTAAAGAGATTTGACAGGGTTGTGATTCAATAAGTGGATTTGGAACTGGACTCAAGATTCAGTAAAAAGTTCCTGAAACCCATCGCTACTACTGCCATGTGCTCAGCATGACTTTTATGAGATAATCTTTTGCCATGTTAGATGAAAAAATGCAGACAATCAAGGATATAATAATTTAAATGTTAAGAAACAGGAAGCGTATGATCACAACTGTTAGTGTCTTTATCATCTGGCAAAGCTTTACTCACCCATTAGAATTTTGTCTTTAGCAAACTCCAGCTCCTTCATGGTGACCATGTCTTTGCCATCGACAGCTGCCTTCAGGGCAGCCTGGTTGACCAAATTTTCCAGGTCAGCGCCAGAGAAGCCGACTGTGCCCCGGGCAATGACATTGGCCTCAATAGCTGCAGAGATCACATACACAACGGTTCTCAAAGCTATTTAAACAGTCAGTCAACTGTCAGGTTTGGGTTATGCTTTTAGGAAAAACAAGCTGCAAATGTAGTTTACATTCCAGCCTGAGTCACCTTGTACAATACTGGTGCTCTGTGCTGTACCAGTGTGTTCATAGTGGTTGAAGTATTACGTACAATAATGCATTTGTGAAAAATATATCTAATGCTTGTTTCACACCTGGATCCATTTTAATCTTCTTCAGGTACCAGTCGAGGATCTCTGTGCGTCCTCTCACGTCTGGTTTGGGGACGGTCACCTGCATGTCGAAACGCCCAGGGCGGATCAGGGCACTAAAAGGGCAGATCAGTTTGTTAGTAAAACACTGAAGCACAACCTCGAAACTGTAACGTGTTCTTGACAAGGACAGCTGTGCCTGAAGGTTGTAAACTCTGACATCTACACTAGCAAAGCAAGAGACAAAGGTAAACATACTTATCCAACGCCTCTGGGAAGTTTGTTGCACCGATGATGATCACACCCTCATTTGGTTTAAACCTACAAAATAATATCACAGGGTACATACTGTACAAGGGATTCTGGTTTTTGGCTCTCTCATAACTAGAACTTCAGGGCACAGTGAACCACAACGCAGCAGTTTATTTATTTGCCTACTGATGAACACTGCATGCACATGTTACAGAAGACTGTCCTTTATTATGTGTAGCTGCATAAATCAAATAAAGACAAGGCTGCAGGATTTTTGCATCAATGTGATGAAGAACCTTGATTAGTCACACTTCATTTTATCAAAATGCTGTCTAAAATTACATGCAGCATGATGACATATTTTATCTGTCTTCTGCTAACAAATGCATTGCAAATCCAGCATGCTGCCAATGAGTACCTCTCAAAATCACTTTCATCTGAAGTGAAATAACTCCTCACTCACTTCATGCCAAAGATGTAAAAAAGCAACTGCTAATTTTAGAGATTACCCATCCATCTCAGCCAGTAGTTGGTTGATAGTCTGCCTGGAGTAAGGGTGCATGGGTGACTCAATCCTTTTCCCACCCACACTATCCAGTTCGTCAATGAAGATCACACAAGGAGCGTTGGCTTTAGCCTCCCCTACAGAAAACACATGTATCACAATATTCAGCGCAACAACTGTTTCAGTCACAATCATGCAGCTCCTGCGTTAGGGAAAGTAAAGTGCACATCCTCAGTTGGCTTCCAAGGAAGGAAATGGAAAGTGGAAAGGGAAGGGTCTATTCTGATGTTAAAATAATCTTTTTTTTTTTAAATCTCACTGAAAAGGTTTCTGATGCGGCTGGCTCCCACGCCGACAAACATCTCGTCAAACTCCGACCCGGATGCGTAGTAGAACGGCACATCTGCCTCTCCTGCCACTGCTCTGGCCAGTAGAGTTTTACCAGTCCCTGGTGGGCCAACCAGCAGAACACCTAAAGTAAAAAAAGACAAGGATGAAGAGATAAAGAAAAACAAAAGAGCGATACAAAAACAGAATCCTGAACAGAACCACCCTATTACCATATTAGCTGACAGTTTTTACAAGTCACCACACTATAACATGTTTAATCTCTACCTTTTGGCAGCTTTCCTCCCAAGGCAGTGAACTTCTGAGGGTTTCCCAGGAACTCCACCACCTCCTGCAGCTCATTCTTAGCTTCTTCTGCTCCTTTCACGTGCTCAAAGGTCACGTTTTTCATCTGGACAGGGTCCACTGCTGAGTCCAGGCCTGATGTGGTTCGGAACCGCACTGTCCAAAATGGTTAAAGTTTGAAATCACACTGCGCGGCATGGTTAATGAACTTACACACACACACACACACACACACACACACACACACCGTATACCTACTGAGAAATATTTAATAACCATGTCTGACTGTATATATTAATGCTTTCTTACACCAATTTACAAGTTATTGTCTGAAAAAAAAAATGAAAAGGGATCTGCTATATGAAGCTTAGTTCTTTTCTTTTAAAGCTTAATAAATATTCCAAATACTGTACATAGATTTGTTTAGTAGGCAAATCTTCTTCTTCTTCTTAATATTATTATTATTATTAAGATTTGTGAATTATTATTAAGGTGATGACATTAAAGTGAAAATCAAAATTAGAGGAGAAAAGAAGCCTTTACCTGATATGAAGGGGGTCTTGGAGAGCCCATAGAGCCCAACAAGAAGCAGGACCAGTAGGATGAGACGAGTCCTCCTCAAAGAGTCTACACAGTTGGAAAAATTACAGGAAAACCATACACACTGTTTAATAACGGTAACTTGTGTGAGAAATTAATGTGTGTGCCTCTATTTAAACTTGCCCTGTGTGCGCTGTGTCAAGGCTTGAGCTTTGAGGAAACCCTCAGCAAAGCCCCTCTTGAAAGCATCCTGTTGTCCATCAGGTACGTTCTTGCTCTTCAACAGGCTGTCTAGACTGTCCACATCAATCCCCTTGTCACGTGTCAGGAAACCCTGCAGCACAATGAAAGACTGGTCAGCAGGATGCAAAGAATCATTAGCCAACTATAGCAAAGATATGTAACATATCTATTTCAGTCATGAAATTATTGGTCACACATAGTAGACAGAACACCAAATGGTTCTACCTTCATAAAGGATGGTGTGAACCCTTCAGACTCCAAGGGCTGGTCGAAGGTTGACTGCACTCTCCTTGTTTTGCTCCTTAGAGTTTTAAAGCCTCTGCTCTGCATCAACACTTAAAATATACAGTAAGCACATGAACATATGTTTAATCACATTAAAGCATATATAAATTTAAATATATTAAATACAAGTATAAGAATACTGCAAAGATATACAGTATCAGTTAAAAACAGATAATACTGACAATGAACTGTTTGTTATTCTCTGACTAAATGTTAGTCTATGTTGTTTTCAATAAACATACAAACAAAATCAGTGACGTGCGGTGAGGTTGACAGCTGGTGAGGCACTGACTCTTTTACAGTCAGATTTACAAATGCAAATGAACTGTTAACAAATAGTCTGTTAACAGACAATGCGTTGTGTTTTATATCTCATATCAGCATTCTTCACACAAACGTGACCCATTTTTTTATTTGAGGTTAAAGTTTATTCCAATTGAGCTTATTTCTAACTAGAAATAATAAAAGTTTATGGTCTTACCTTTACTTGTACACGAAATCCATTTGTCAGCTGGTATGTATTACAAGAAATATAAACAAGCACGAAGAAGATTGTAGGTAGCGCAAGAATCTGTGGGCTCACTAGCGCCCTCTGCCTTGAGGCTGGGGTACTGTTTGCCTCACCGAGTAACTTTTTTACTGGGTTTTATGGTTAATCTGCGAGCCTAAACACGTTACAGAACTACATTTTATACATTATCCAGATTATGGCAAGGCAGAGCATATAATCAGAGTGTTTGAAAGCATTTTATTTGCGATATATAGAGGGACAGCGACACACTATTTGCATCGCATACAGTTTGTGAGGATTACACGATCCACCGAGAGGCACAGCAAAGTGCTGCCTCATCGCGCATCTCCTCCATGTATTTGAACGGCACATACGGAAATTCTGCTATTCTTTATTGAAAAAAAAAATCCTTCAACATCGGATTCAAACGGCAAGAGGGCCTACAACACACACCAGCCGACAAATATTAACATTTATTACATTTTATGGTTAACTTTTTTTTTCTTTTCAAGATTGACAGGGGAGGCTCTGCCTCACCTGCCTCCCCTGACCGCACGTCACTGAACAAAATGATTAGTAACAAGTGAATGGGAAGCTTAGATTAATAATGAGCTATTAGCGCTCTTTCAGACTCTATGCAAGCTACGCAGCTGCAGTGCTATGAAAGGAGGGTTTGGTGCATACTTGCGTAGCAAAATGTGTAGTCCAAAAATGTGTGCTAAGATGCAAGTGCGAGTGTTATTTCATGCACTTCAAAA
Organism: Monopterus albus; assembly: GCF_001952655.1. Taxonomy (NCBI): domain Eukaryota; kingdom Metazoa; phylum Chordata; class Actinopteri; order Synbranchiformes; family Synbranchidae; genus Monopterus; species Monopterus albus. The sequence goes on along the minus strand of NW_018128199.1, from coordinate 487,172 downwards.
AGGATCGCTAACGCCCATAGAGTCTGAGATAGCCCTTACACTACTGCTTCTAATCCATAGTTACCTGACCAGTGTTGTAACTCTGTACAGACAGACTGAAGGGGTGAGTGGTGCTGCCTGGAAATAACTGGGGTCAATAAGGGCATGGGACCACTTGAGAACCCTGGGAAAACAAGACAGGTATTATTGTTTAAACACACACACACACACACAAAGACACAAAAATAAATTCAGAGATACTACTGAAAAAAAGGAGTTAGAAATTGCCACCAGGTTTGTTAAGACTGTCACTGAGTAGCTGACTAAAGTGATGACAAAGGGATGGATGCCTACCACCTCCACAAACCAGTTTCCAGTTCAGTTCTCTGTAAGCGCTCAGTACAACAACATGTTTAAAATATCTTGTAAGCCTGACGTGATAGTATTCTGAATTCCTTCATAAATTATGATAAGAAACGATGGTTTTGAGGTTCCAATAATGTTCAAGCAATAAGAAATGTTGTGCCACAACTGTGTTTAATGAAAATGCATCCAGCAGTCACTGATCCCATGGTAAGAAGCACCAGCGAGATGTAAATTAAACTGAGCTTGAGAAAAGTGAGCACCAGTCTGAAGGTCTTTTCAGACATGTAGTAGAACCCTTAAATTATTGAGACTTTACCTGGGTGAGCTGTATGTGAGAACGCAAATGTCAGAATCAGCTGACCCGGACTTTACCCTGGCAGCTCCCTAGTACAGAGTCCAGGTTATGTCCGAGTGAGCTGGAATGAGCCCATGTGTACAGTCTGAAGTATTCACATGGAGCTAGTGGGTGTGTTGATGACCTTTTATCATGCAACCAGCATAAAACCAGAAGAAAACAAACATACGATGGTATGTAAAAAGGTAATTTCCAATGAAGACGCCAACAAAAATATCTGACTGGAGACACAACAAGATTCGGGAACTTCTGTTGTTAAGAGCCGGCGCCAGAATCACGAGTCAAATTTAAGGTATGGCAAGACACCTTTATGAACAAATTATATACTGGCTACATGTCTGCATCATGTCGTACATCCTGCCTGTTCTACCCAGCACATTCTCACCATACTTGTTGCAAAAAAAGGAGTGTGTGGAGAGATGGGAAGTCCTCCAAGCTGTCTGACTGCCCGATGGAAGCAGGGCTTCCAGTGGGCTCAAGTGTGGTAACACATGGTTCATCAGATCATCCAGCTGCTGTGTTCCCAGGTCTGATAATCCAAGTTCCCGCAGGTTCCACATGGTCTGCACGTAAAACACACACATATTACACACAGTTTCAAATTTTTGTTACATTCCCTCAAAAATTATTCCACAATAAATTTTTTGTTACTCCAAGTGGCAGAGAGCTTGACAATGTGAAAGTAAACACATTACAATATGCAGCTGTAGATTATCCCCTACTAGTGAATACCTCTGTACATTGTAGAGGTGAGTTCGAAGCTTGATCCTTGGGTTTTCTTGATTTGCAGGTGGCACTGCTGCTGCTTCCCACTGAGATTTTCAGAGAGTGGAGGACGTTGATGAGGTGGCTCAGGGGTACAGTCACCTGTGGTCACATGCAACCAACAGCAAGTCTAGCGTTATTAAACTATATACACACATATATCTTGTCTCTGTGCAGAGTTTGCATGTTGCATCTTAGGTTAACTGGTGACTCTAAATGGCCCATAGGAGTGAATGTGTGTGTTTGTCTAAATGTCAGCCCTGTGATAGACTGGCGACCTGTCCGCCTCTCGCCCAGTGTCAGATGGGATTGGCTCCAGGCTGTTAGTGGTCACGGGTACATCAGGTAGCTGGTGTTGAAACGTCTACAGATCTGAATCAAGTAACTTGTAACTACACTCAAGTAAAACAGTCACATTGGTAGATATGTTGAGTCTACCGATTAATCAGAATATGCACTGTTAGGTATTTTTAGTCAGATATATACTTTATGTATTAGAAATGTTTAGTGGAGATAGGATGTCTAGTTATACTGTTAAATGCTTAGTCATGCTTATGAGTTTCTACAGGGTACATCTGGTCAAGGATAACTAGAGAGAAGAGTTGATGACTGTCAGCAGACAGGGTGTTTAATATTATTATTATGACGTGTATAACTGTAGCCTTAGCCATAATATGTTCTTATGTTTAAGTCACGACATGTTACTAG
>NW_018128199.1:467632-484925 GCF_001952655.1 Monopterus albus | reverse complement strand
GGAGGAGGAAGATACCTGAGCGAGTAATGTTAATTTTACCTGCGATACTTTGAATAAATAAGCACTGTTTTGAAGTTACTTGGTCTGTCTCGTCTCTCAGAGTTAGCAATGGTAAGGTTCTTATTACCATCTTATACGTCTCTGTTACCAGCCTTGCAGCTGGCGATAACATTAGTCAAAACATGAAGCAAATCAATGTGTGTGTGTGTGTCTGTTGATTAAGTGGTGTGTAACTAAAAACATTCTCACGACCTCTAGTACATGTCGTGATATTAAACATAAGAACATATTATGGCTAAGGCTACAGTTATACACATCATAATAATAATATTAAACATCCTGTCTGCTGACAGTCATCAACTCTTCTCTCTAGTTATCCTTGACCAGATGTACCCTGTAGAAACTCATAAGCATGCCTAAGCATTTAACAGTCTAACTAGACATCCTATCTCCACTAAACATTTCTAATACATAATGTATCTATCCAATATCTATCTGACTAAAAATACCTAACAGCACATAATCAGAAGTCAAACAAGTCGCTGGCTGACGCAGTTGAAAATGTGGCAGATAAGGAGACACCAACGTTGCTAGCCAAAACTTTCCCCGGATGCCCGCATCATCCAAATTTAACCTAAATGACGGTTAAACGCGGAGTTCACTGACGTAAACGCGCATTTATTTCAAATTATTAAACCAAAGCGAAAGGCTGAATGAAGTCTGTCTTACAAGAGCACAGGCTAAGGTTAACATAGCTTGTTAGCAAGGTTAACATAGCTTGCTAGCAAGTTTAACAAGGAACGCGTCAACGCGAAGGTTATCTTAGCCTTGTATTTCTTACTTTCCTAACTTACCTGTGGCTGGACGGTCGCAGACAAAGAAAACATTTCAGATCTCACTTGTGTCCCTGAGAGTTAAAGGTCCGTTTTTCACGTTAACTTTCTGTAGTAGATTCACAAACTCCGAATGTGAACTTCCGTCTGACAGCTGAAAATAAACCGGATATGACTTCTTCTATGGTGATGACAAAAATTTGTATCCATGTCAAAACCGATTCTCCCTTTTCTGACCTGTCTAAAGTTCCGTTTATCTTGCTAAAACCCTCACTGCCGCTGTGGATTAAATCTTCAGGTTTCTTGAATTCTTTTTAAGTTTGTAGGATACACACAACAGAGAAGTCGCTCCTTAGAAGTGGTGCAAGAAATCCTCACATTAGAGTAAAAGTAGCTACACCACAGTGTAAAAGTGTTACAAGTCATGCAACATGTTATGTGGGCTAGGTGAAAGTAGCAAAAGTTAAAGTACTCACGATGTAGCGCACTTCACAATAATGTACTGTATATCATATTAATAGATTGCATAACTGTGTAGCCTATATCACATTTGTTTATTATGTGATGAGCTTGTGAATCTCCCACTGAGGATCAATAAAGTCTGATTAAATTTTGTTATTGAGCTTATTCTGAAAAGTAACTGATTAGTTATCAAATACATGTAGGCCTAATGCAGTAAAACGTGCATTATTTGCCATTAAAATGTAGTGAAGATGAAGTAAAAAAAAAAAATTGAGTAAAGCACAGATACATCTAAGTGGTATTGTACAGTACTTGAATAAGTTATTGCTCCTTACCATTTCAGTAACTTGTGAGGGAAATAACTTGTCCAAACGCTGAAAACAACACCATTTTCACCACGTTTGCAATGAACAAAATGCCAGTAAATGCCATTGTGTCTGGTAACCTGTAAAATTATTTTGCTTATTTATACCATTCTAAAATGTGATGAATGGGACACTGTCCCTAAACACTGCAGAGACAGTGTCTATTTTATCTGAAGTAATTTTGTTTTCTGTTAGTTTGTTAGTTTTTGTTCTCAAGTAGGAATAAAAATGACATACACACAAAAACAGCAGCGGTGATTTATTTAGCAGACAATCCACGTCCCTTTTCATAAGGACTCGCGGCCAGTTGTTAATTTTGAGTTGGGCATCAAAACAAAAGATCCACTGCAATAAAAGTGTATGTTCAAAGACTGTATTTATTGCATGATAAAATGGGCTTCACAAACTGATGTTTTACAATTGTGTATCTGAAAGTACTGTAAGCGTCCCTAATCTGAACGTTCTTTTTCGCTGTACAGATGACAAGAAGCAAGAATGATTATATATTGATATATATGGATTGTCTGTATTCTAAATCACACTCATTCTGCAAAATTTTTATCAATAATATTGCTATGAATATACAGTTTGCACATTAAAAACCATGTTTTCACCTTAAATGTCTATTTGATCTAATTAGAAATGCCACTGAAATAGTTCCATATTTCAGACAAAAAATATAAAAGGTGACTGTTCTTAGTTACCTGTAAAGAGCATTGTCTGAAAAATAATAATGAAAACAACATAGACTATGAAATCTAAATAACATGTTGTCTAATATAAAATTCATCATAAATAAAATCACTAACTGTAAAAAATGTGCCTGCATTTATTATAAATAAATCCTCCCTTTCTTAGACAATTAAAAAGCTTCCCCGAAGTTAAAATGCTAGACTATGCCAGCTCCCTTTGAATGATCTTTCTGACTATTGATTTATCTAAGGTAGCCTTTCCATTTCTACTGGCACCTTAGACTGTGTTGATGACTTACAGAAGCCACAAAGCAACAAAGGTGCAGTGATTTCCTCCTAGGTTCATGTTCTTTGTTCTGTTAAACAATTCAGGGGATTTTCCTGTGAGTAGAAAAAGTGAAAAGCTTTAGTTTGTGGCTATAAAATAAAAAAAGAGTAATTAATGAGACCTGGGCATTTTTAATCAGCGTTTTGCTCACTTTCTCTTCCGCTGTAAATAAAGCTGGACAAGCAAATGGGCAATCAATGGCCAGAGTGCAGTCAACACCACTGTGAGTGGGGCGAAGTCAAATGGCCACCAGGATGGTCTGAGGAACTATAGAAACAGAGAACTTGCATTAAAAAAAAGCTATTGGTTTCCTGATTATATTATAATCATAAAATTACATAATGTAAACAAAAACCATTTAAATAAAAAAAAAAAAAACAATCTAAAAACCTTTGAAGAATATTTTGATAAGGACCTTTCGTGCTGTAGATAGGGAGTCCTCCTGCCTTGGTGAAGATGATCTTGACTGAAAATACAAAAATCCATCAGTAAATACATAATAAGCTGTCATGGTGAATGTCATCAACAGCGTCACATTTTAGTACACATGTGCCTGAAAGAAAAATAAGTGCAATGTAAAAGTGATTTTATTTTGCATGTTCAAAATATGGGGGAAAAAAAAATCTACCTCTTGTGTGATGACAAAAAAATGACAACAGCCTACACAGAATGTGGCTAACACCGTTCTCTGACCTGTGACACGGTGAGCGCCTCCAGGGTGTGCAGCCTGTGCAGCACATTGGCCATGTCACACTGCAGCTTCAGCAAAGCTGTAGCTATTTGCTCATTGAGGTTTCCCCTGCACGCAGTGACAGGATGTCTCTTCTTTGACTCATAACTGTGGCTAGCATCTCCACGGGAACACAGCTGAGACCTGCAGCTAGCCCTTGGTGATGGAAGACCTGAAGCAGGAGCCCGAATGTGACGGATTAAAGCTATAGCACACAATTTCTTTGATTCCTTTAAACACTTAGGACAGTGAACTAAGAGCACAGCTTAGACAAAAGGTACATTAGTGATACAGTGTTTTACCTCTCCCTCTTCTAGACAAGGAGCTGTTGCTTTGGCTTGTACTAATCCCTTCTCCCACTTGATCCTCTCCTCCATTCATGGCAGTGCTGCTCACAAACCTAAGATCCTTTTGCTTCAATGAGGCAGTTCCTGATTCACATGACTGAACGCCTGATGTAGATACCGGCTTATAGGAGAAAAAACAACTGTATAGCCACTAATAGGGCAGAACATTGTGAGGTAATGAAAAACATTCTAATGATTTTCATGCCTGATATGAATACAAACTTAGAGAATGGTTACCACACCTCTTCCATGGCGAGATGCTCCATTGAGTCACAGAACTCCTCATTATCCGAGTCTGTGGATCGGTGGTTTTTCTCTTGAGCAGCATCACTATGATCTGAAAGGTGTGAAGCACAGACCCACACAGTTCTTCATTATCTATCTGCAGAATACACATTAAATTTAAAGTGCAATGTTTAACAGCCAGTGTATGTCTATACGCAGCTTATACACTCGCCAGCGCCCCTTTATTAGGTACACCTGTACAGTTGTATGCACTTCAATGCAACACTTCCCCCTTATATCTGTGTTTATGAAGCTCAAAATGTTCAGTTTTTGATGAAATTGTCATAAATGTGTACATTCAATTATATGTTTATTATTGAGGCCATAGCTAAAGGTGGTGTTGTACTGGACTACATTATATCCAGAGGTGATCCTAATATTCTGACCCTCTCATGTTTGTAGCAGGGGAGGACAAAAATATAGAGACACCTCTTACTGTATTTTGAACAACACGTCTGTCTGTTCAAAGCTGGAACCAGGAAACATTTACTTTAGCTTAGCATAAAGACTGGAAACTGGGAAACTGTGTGCCTGGCTCTCTTCTGTGGAGAGAGGTGCTAGAGGCAGATTGTTTTTTTTAACCTCTGAACACAGCCAGACTATATGTTTACCCCAGGTAACAGTACTGATGCAAAGCTAAGCATACGTATGTCCCAAAATGTCAAACTATTCATTTAAGAACTGGACAGTAGATAGTTTGACTTATACTATACTTATATGTTCTACACAGTTTAACATTAATTTCTCTTTTTCTTTTTACTGCTTATTTTATTGTTTTAGTTTTGCTGCAGGCAGGGTTAATTTAAAAATCACATACGACTAACCAGCGTACACATGTCCCATGAACATCATAATGTGACACGCACAGCAATTAAGGTATGAATATTAGGCTTACATATACAGTATACTGTACCTGTGCAGGTGTCCACAAATTGAGTCATGTAGTCAGTGAATCAGTAGGTTTAACAAAAAGATGATACGCTGTGAAATTAAAGTGATGTCATTGATGTCCAGGCATTTTGATGCGAGGTAGCTGATCAGCTTTATATCCAGATGTTTGTTATATATCCTCTAAACATGGAGATTTTAGCTGTAAAACATACCTAACATAATCATTTTGTTACAGGCCTAAAGTACACACTGTAAGTTGTATAATAAAGGTTTTATATAGAATTAAAAATAAATACTGGATCTTAAAAACTGGTTGGGACAGCCACAAGCTAAGTGAAAGACATATTCATAACATCTGCTCCTCAGTACAAAAATGACAGAAGCTGTCTGTATTGTGGAGACATTACAGGTCCTCCTGCACACAGGAACAGTACCCTGGATAAAGTGAGGCTTAAGCAGGCATATGATTACTCTGGTTATGTTCTATATCACATCCTGCACATGATTTAACCAGGATAAAACACAACTGGGACTAGTTATCATTTAAAGACACTGACAGATGATGATGAGGATATGGCACAAAAGTTGAATAAAGTAAAATTTGAGAATGTATAATAAAATCGCTATAATTGTTATTAATTACTGAAAAGACAAACCCCCTCAGCAGCAGCACTGGCTGCAGGCAAATGTCTCATATGTACTTATCCTTACAGTATATGTATCAAAGACAAAAATAATATAGAACCATATAATATGTATGATTAAATCTTGTACTTATTGTGTAATCCTACCACTTAGGTGTCCATTAAAGTGCATGTGCAGGTTACATTGCACAGTGGGCTCTATGGAACAGGCCAGTTCTTCCTCTTCCACCTCGCTGTTGAGGGAGCTGTGTGTCCCGTTGGTGAAGGAAGACATGCTGAGCTCCATGCTGCTGCTGGATCCTCTGGTGCCTGACGTCCACCACTTGTCCTCCACCTTCAGCAGCCTTGGGTCAGGACTCCAGTCTGAGACAACACAAAGAGAGAAATCAAGTATGACTAGGCATCACAAAACAGTTTTTGTGTTGTATCCTGTGTCTCACCCTAGATGTATTTAATGCTAATGTCTTGTGTCTTTATCTTGACAATGCTCATCTTATTTATATGAAAGGGAAAAGACATCACATCAATGACTTTAAATGGATATATTTCATATTTCTGGCACCCTTAAAATGAACTATAAGATGCAAGTGAAATTTTGTTTCTGAAATCAAATGTGTACTGGCTGGTCTTTATTAACTTGTCTAATATGCCTCAGGCCTCTGGGCAATTACACAACAGAAACACACAAACAGTTAGTCACCTTTCAAACTAAAAATAGTCAAAAATTGAGGAAAATTAAGGTAAAACAGTGCATACACATACAGGATAATGCATAAACGTGAGAGTGTGTATACAGCAAATGACTAATCTGATCAATCTGTGCCACATAAAAACACAAGCCTCATTAGGGGTGTGTTTTAGGTTGCAACAGTGTCATGTTTCAAAAGGCAACTTCTTACAACAGCTGTGCACTGTATTATTTTAACAAATGTTACACAAGAGTAAATTGTATATTTCTTACCGACAACTTTCATCTGTGGCTTGATACACATTTGGTGCGCTAGTGGAGAGTTTACATAGGATTGATTCTAAATAAACTTATTTTTATGGGATTTGTTGATTTTAAGAAGAATAAAATGACTCTGTTCACTTGGCATGTAACCTCTAAAACACAACACACACACCTTCACAGGACAATCACATAGCTACAACTGCTCACAATACCTTTTTCTTCCTCCTCCTTGTCTTCATCTTCTGTATTATCTTCTTTATCCTCTTCCTCACTTCTCTTCCAATCCCTACTTTCCTCTTTCCTCCCAGTTTCACTATTTTCTTTGCTTCCCTCCGCCTCCTCACTACTGACATGATCACTGACTTTTTCTTGAAGGTTTTGTATATCATCCCACAGATCCCCAAAGCCTGAACAGTGAATGAAACACTCTTGATTAACTCCTCATCAAATGATATTTTGAACAATATAAATCTACACACAGGCATACAAACAGTCGGTTCACAGGACAGTTTTTACACCACAAAGAGCAAATGGAAACCAACAACTAACACTTTGACTAACTACAACATATACACAAGATAATTTCATCCATCTAGCAGCGACTGCAGTGCGAGCCAAAGACAATGAGCCAAATAAAGCAGCAATGAAAGCAACTTACTAGTTACATTAAGCTTAGACACTGTGGGACCCATCAACTCTATAGCCACTACAAACACTACAAACAGCGAAGACTTGCCTTCCATTGTCAGTTTCTTAAATGGTTTGGCCAGTTTATCTAGTGATAAAAAGACATTTAAGATAAGCTCAGTGTTCAGAAAAGAAAATGTCTGTGACTGAGAAATGAAAATTAAAGCTGTCCATCCCACTTGAGCAGCAGTGGTCTCCTTGAATTCATTTCTCCTTTGACGTGGCCTCATGTGTGGAATTACGTCTCTGATCGTGAACCTTACCTGCATGGCTTGCAAAAGGCCTGGTGAAGGGTCTCCTGTCTGCCTCATTTTCTTCAGCTTCTTCACCTCCTCCGTCTACTTCAGCTTCTTCACCTCCTCCGTCTACTTCTGTGTAGAAGTCACCAAGCTTCTGCACCAGGTCCGACACTTCATCTGAGATTGGGATTGCCTCCAGAATCTGACAACACATACATCACATCATCATGTAAATTAATTATTTTATAAAAAATTTAAGTCTGATAGATAAACTGGGTCATATTCAAATAATTTGTATTTCCTTTTGTGTCTTCTGAGACTCGGCCATCAGCAGGCTTTTATTATTGTTAGAATTAGAAATCAGAAGCCGATCAGATAAATCCCATAAATTTCGGTTTATTAAGCGCTTATTGCTCTGGTTGCTGCTACCATTCAGCTTTTAGTTTTCCCTGAACTGACTTACCAGTTGAATGTTCTCAATGTAATTCTTCATGGCATCCTCCTTTGTCATATTTCCTAAAGATCTCCAGGCATCCCTGAGGATACAAAGTCATATTTACACCCCATGAACACTCACAAGAAAATGAACATTGAACAACTGCAAATGTGCAGTTACAGAGGAATTAAAAATGAAGAAATGTTAGCAAACTCGATTATTTTCTATTACTTCAGTATTACATATTATCTGCTCTAGTGTGCAGTAACATTTCAGTATTATTAAAATTGAATAATGTATTTGTATAGCAGGCAAATACTTTGATCTAGGCTCTGGATGGACAGTGTGTGAGGATCTGATAGAAGTGATCCTTTTATATGCAATAGATACATCACAGCGTATATGTAACTTGGCACAAAACATGCAAATCCACCAGCTGTCGGTCTCCTGTGTTGCCATTAGCTGTGGAACACAACAATTACATGTACATTAAGACAACGTACCATTTAGCTTTTCCACAAGTGTCCCAGAAGCCAGATGGTCTGGAGATGTTGCAGGGCCCTGAGGTGGCCTGCTTATAGTAACTATAGAACATAAGCTTCATGTTATCAGATGGCTGGAAAGGACCTGAGGAATGAAAAGAGCAGATTATATCATTAAAAGACACGGGCCTACTAACATGAGTTATAGGAATTGTAATTAGATGAAATGACTGATTCAGCAAATCAACTCTTATCCCTATGGCTGCTTTATCAATAGGGGTCAGCCAAGAGGGGCACAGCTTAAATGATCTGCATATAGGCCAGTTACCTGGAGTGTTTATGCACCAACAAGCACAGACTTCACACTGGATAGCACACAACTCTACAGAAAATACAAGAAAATACATTGCCTTTCATTTGTTATAAGACAGAGTGAAACAGAATAATCACCTTCTTCTGGTAAACTCTGCATCACTTTAACTGCAGCAGCAAATTTCTCCTCCAGGCCGTGTTTGTCCCCGTCCTGCGCCATGCCGAGTGCAGAGAGGATGTCATGAAAGAGTCCTCACATCCTGAAACAAGAATATGAAATAATCAGAAAACTCAAGGACATTTAGAAAGTGTCCAGTTAGGAACACTTGAAGACATTTTAGTCACCACTGTAGCAGGTAGCCTATGTTTTAACTACGTAGGCTGATTATTTCCCCTTTAGGCTAATCTGGAAGATTTGGGATAAAATTGTTGTATTTAATAAATGTTTGAAGCTGAAATGTTTCCCTCTGTAGCTGATTGATTATAAACTCACCATTAAATTCATATTCGCCAGTGAAATAATTATTTCATTAATCCGGTGTATGTCTGCGATGGGCTATACAGCAGAAATCTCGACTCACGTTCGGTGATGTAATATATCTGGGAAATGTAGTTTTTATTGTATAAAGCCTTCGGATTCATGGTCGAGACTACTCCTACTCCTTCAAATCCCACAAACCCTCTTCAACAGTGATTTAAGTCGTGGGCGGTTATGGGTAACGTAGTGTTTTGATGTTATTTTTAGTAAACCGCTGTTATTGTTAGACTGTATTTTTTCCATTTTGAAAATGATTTATTTGATCTATTTGATATATTTGATATGGGCTATATATTTACCCAGGCCTATGTGGGCTAGCACCTTTCTGTTACCACTGTTATCAAGGTTTAGGCTATAGCCACCAAAAGGCTGCATCTATTGTTGAGTCATTGTTTATGTTGTTTTGTAAAATGTATCATTATTTCTATTATTTGCTTGTTTTTACCTTTCTTATGATGATGTCTGATTTGTGAGCTGACATATTTCAACTATATTTCTATTTTAGAATATTTAAATGGGCTACGTTGCGTTATGTGATAGGTAAATGATTCCCCGCATATGTATCATTTAGCCTACAACAACAATAATAATGATGATGATATTGTTATGGATTAATAATAAGAATCCTTTAGTGTAGGCCATCAGTTAACTGTGATTGGTCCGCTTCGCTTCTCCCTCGGCCGCTCAGCTAATCAGCGCTCGTCGTTGATGACGTAGCTGCGACTCGTCACGGCTCGTTGTGAGTCGAAAGCCAGTGGCTCTACAATGCCAGGCGGGGGAGCCCCTTTCTCAGTAACACACCACAGCATCACCGCCTCGCCTCACTGAAAAAGACGGGAGAGAAATGCAAAGGGATGTAAGATGGCAGAGCTACAAATGCTATTAGAGGAGGAGATCCCTGCCGGTAAAAGAGCACTTGTGGAAAGCTACCAGAATCTGTCCCGGGTTGCGGAATACTGCGAAAACAATTATGTCCAGGTAAGAGCGGCTATCGGGTGCTAAATTTGATCCGTTTATCGGTTATCTCCGTCGTGTCTGCGGTGCTGTAGTAGAAGTGAGTGAAACCACAAGGGCAGGAAATGCTGCTCGTAACGACGGGAATCCTCAAACCGCTAGCTGCACGGACTGGCCTTTTCCCCCAGCATAATGCTTCAGCCACGGCTCGATGCTGCGTCTGTGTTTCGTTGGTTTCTGATTTCGGCTGGTCGGCCCGGTGAACCGAGTCAGGGTTCACCTTTAAAGGCGATTCTTGACGTGCTAATCACAGCTCGGGGCTTATAGAGGGTGTGTCGTTGTTATGACCCAGTGGTTTGTCACTGACTCTATGTTTCATAGGCACCTGTGATTGAACGTTATCCCCAGACCTATTTTTTAATGTAAATATTGCCATTAATGATCATTTTAATGCGATTTAAAACAAACGGGCTATGCACACACTTAGCCTAATTTTCATTTTACTTGTGGAAATTTAAAAGCTAGCACAAGAGTAATTTTTTTTTTTTTAGCTATGCTATTTTACCAGCAAACGAATTAATAATCTACTGCCAATGCTTAGTCACTGTAAAGTGACTAAAACTGGTGCATATTTAGTAAAGGCACCCTACGTAACAATTAGCCATTAACACATGTTTCTACAGTATCTCTCTCACATGTTAGGTTGCTAAGTGGACATCGTATGTATGTGTAAAGACTTAGGGGAAAACACAAGTCATGTAAGACTAGGTGTGTGTTTCCAGCTGGCCGTGATGCAGACATGATGTGTCTACTACAGCGCTGAAAACATGGCCATGGATTATTTGCTTGTAATCAAATGCATGGTTCAGGTTAGTCATATGTGTGACTGCTTGTTTGTTGCATATTAGTGATGGGACAATGTGACTTTTTCTCCATACCACTCAATATGATGTGTACAATTCAATACATTCAGGATGCAGTTTAAAAATTCAGTGACAATGTATGACTAGGTGCAGAATAGTTGTACTTTGGCTTGATGACTGGTTTGATTATATAAATAACAAGCAGATATACTGACATATGTTCAGCTAGGTCGTCTTATTTACAAAAAATATGAAGTCGCTGGTGTGTGGGGACAACATGATATACAGTACATGTTGCATACTGTGATGTTTTTGTATTGAAGTATACTGAACGTTGACATATTGTCCCATTGCTATTACACATACTGACTGAGTTTTAAATCAGTGTCAAGAAATGTATTATCAGTAGTTAAAATGACCATTTTTATAAATGTTTTTGGAATGAACTTTCTTTAATAGAAGCCTCATTGTTGCCAGTATAATTTCTTCTCCTTCAAAATACTGTTAAACGTGGCCTAGAAACAAACACATTTTGAACATGATTTTTGTAATCATGAAAAATGTGTATTCATTTCTTAATGTTTTGCTCAAAGGTCAAATTTAATGTAAGTTCTCAGAGGTGCGTCTGCCTTAGTGGCCAAATTAGTTGACATTAGCAGTTTGCGAGACAATGTTATGCTTGTGGTGGTAAAGCTATCAGATTTTGGCATCAGTGGGTTGGAGGTTAAATTGCATTGCTGTAGTCTGCAGAACAGGTGGCTGACTTACATATTAACTTGGTGGGGTTTTAAATGTAAGTAGTTTGGATTAGTGTGTGGACTTCAAATGATGTTAGGGACATCAGGTTGATGGCTTGATCCTTGTGGGCTACTAGTAGGCAGAGATTTATGAGGTTTTGATAATAAATGTGTATACAATTTGGCTAAAACTGGAAAATGGGATCTTTCTGCTGATTGATGATGATGTTCTCAAATCAGTGGTGTGGAATTTGACTTAGACTTTGAAGGTCATATTAACAACTCGCCGCTAAAGGAAATGAAAACCACATGTGAAGAAATGCAAACTGAAAACCAACATGCTCAGGACTGATTTTTATATGTGACTGATTAGTCCTTCACAGACCAGTTGAGCAAGAAAAAAACTGCTGATGTGTCATGGAAATGTTGTCGTACCAAACTGCACGAAGCAAGGAAGGAAATAAGCAAAATGGAGAAAACAATTATTTGAAGTGAATAATGATAAAACGTTTATTGAGAAACATTTTGCTGGGTGGTTTTTGGCCATTGTTTTTAACACAGTGTCCATTCTATTTGCCACAATATGTTGGCACCATATTACCTCCATCTGTATCCCAATACACAATGTAGTGAATGAATTACATAATGTGACTAATGTGAACATAAGGTTTCTTAATCTAGTAATGAAAATTGTATACATGATTATCGCCACATTTACTGTTGAGTTTCAGAGCCATATTCTGTAGTGACACTTTGTACTGTAATATTGTATTTATTATATGCCTGAAGTATGAAAATGCATGTATGTGGTTTCTCCTGGGTAATAATTTCTTGAGGGACATTTAAAAACATGACTTAGAGTCCTGCATGTATGTAAACACATTTGGTAAAAAGGAATAAAGAGTAAGGAGGCTCTTATTATTGCGTTCCACTATAACTTAGATTGTGTTCAGTAGCCCTGGACAAGGAAGATGATAAAAATATTCTTAATACAGTTTTAAATTGAGCTTTTTGCTCCATGTTGTTGAAACTTGTTTTAGTCAGTCAATAATTTGTGGATGTCTTTAGGTAATATAGGTCTACATACTTCTGTGGAGACGAAATTGTACAAAACACAATTTGTGATGCTAAAAAAAATCATATAACTGCTTTTCTTCTCTATAAGATGTGTGAAGATTAAGGTGTTAGGTGGAAGCTCATTACTCTACTTAATATTTCCCTGATGCTGACCCCACCGAATTCCCCCTCTGACTAATGGCTGTTTCTTTCATGACTCATGAGGTACACGATCTTCTAGTATTGGACGTGATGTTCTGTATAATATGACACTCAGAAATTGCTTCATTTTTGTGCTTTGTTAAGGTTGAGTCTGGTGCTTAACAAAAAAGGAATTCCAAGTGGAGTGCTCACAAAAAGGCTTTTGTAAGCTTAATATGAAACATAATAAGTCAAAGCAGGAGAGCATGAGTAAGAGAGGCAGAGATCCATAATGAACAGTGTGTATTTGTGTATTAGGGAGATGTAGGCTATTATTGCCAGGGGTTTTCTCTGCTGAATATTTTCTGACTAGTTTGACTATGTTGGAAGTTTTAACCTGTCTTTAAATACCCGCTAACACCCCCTCGCTAAAACTCCAGAACAGTGGCTGCCAGACTAAGGAGGCTGCTTTTGCACCGAGAGAGTGGGACAAAGAAAGAGCAAAAACCAGGGTTGACATCAGTTTAGCTTTTTGAGGTAAAATGGTAAAAGTACCCAAAGGACTCGAATTTGATTCAGACAAAATGCTCTTTCTTCTGGATGTGTTAGCATCTAAAGCTACTGTGTTTGTTTTGATAACATTAGGGACCCTGTGTGGTCATTATTTTACCTTTTTATTGAATTAATATGATTTTAATTTGGGAGTAATTTGAACTTTGTGTAACATTAGTGCTTTGTGTCACAATAGCAGTAACCAGGGCGTTCTACTGGACCGATAAATTTACTAGTCAGCTAAAGCTGGCTTTGGACAGGAGGCTGCATTATGTACAGTTGGTTGCAACCAGGCATCCGTAGTTTAGGAAACAGGATGTGATGGGAGGGACAAAGAGCAGTTAGGAGCACCTTATGTTGTCAGTTTGTTTTGAGTGTCACTAGACCCTCTAGTGGTTGAAAAGAAATTAGGCATCTCTTCAAATTCTGGTGCGCTAATGACTCATGAGAATAACAAAATGTGACCTTACTACTTACTGTATGTTATCCAGTAGTCTGAACCATTGACTGTATATAAAAGCTGGACAAACCCTCTGACATCAGCCATTGGTTTTCTGAAGAGCCGTTTTTGAAGCTGAAGTCTTGCCATGTCCATATTGGTTGCACTTCACTCCACCTGCTAGGTCTAATCCCAAACTGGCCAAAGAGGTGGAGCGTGAGTGGAGCTGGCTAGACAGCTAGCGGCCAGCCACCTATGGCAGCACCCTCCTGCCTTTCACTCAAAGCAGCCATGCTTTAATTAATGCATAATTTTTAGTCTCAGTATAATTTAAACGGGCGAGTTATTAAAAAAAAATAAATTCACCCCTGTATAGTTGTCATGGAAGGGGAATTTAGCTAAAGAGAGCAAAAACGTTTTTTGCACCAGGCTGTAAACATGTTTATTTCTGCTGTAAAGTTGGGCATTTTAACATGGGAGCATTGACTCCCTTTTAATCTAGCCACAGGGGTTGCAAGCCAGTGACTTCTCTGCCGGTCCCAAGCCCAGATAAATACAGAGGGTTGTGTCAGGAAGGACATCCGGGGTAAAAACATGCCAAATTTAAACATGCGAATCATCAGTGCGAATTCCATACCGGATTGGTCGAGGCCCGGTTTAACAACGACCGCCACCAGTGCTGTTGACCTACAGGGTGCTGGCGGAAATTGGACTACTGTTGGTCAAAGAAGGAGAGGAGGTAGAAGGATTCATAGACAGAGAGAGAAGAGGAAAGGCAGGAGTATAGGTCTGAGAATAGGGACTCTTAACTTTGATAGCCTTAATATTTACTTTTACGAAAATGCACCAACTTTGGGTTGTTTGGCTTTTGGTAAAACGAAGCCTCCTGCATTTGTGCCGTAGCCCGAGGCATTATGTTCCCATTATGTGCCCACTTTCGTGAATGTGATATCTCAGGAATGTTTTGAGGGAATTTCTTCATATTTGGTATAAAGACCACTTGAACTCAAGGATGCACTGATTTTCTGTGGTCAGAGTTCACGGTCAGTGTAACCTTGTGTCCATCCCATTCTTGTGAACGTGATATCTCAGGAGTACCTAGAGGAAATGTCTTCAGATAACTGGCACAAATGTCCACTTCCATTTTACCAGTAAATACACTTGCATTCCTTCAGAGTCTTCACTGTATAGGATATGTGTCTGGAGAGACATGCATGTAAACTGCAACTTGATTGGCTGGCAGAGGCATACAGTCATACAATACACTAAATGAGGAACTGATTGAAACGGAAATTATGATGATAATTTATACTGAACTGTCAGTTGAAATAGAAGACATTGTATTGGTTCACTGTGTGGCTTGATTGTCCCCACTTTGTGTCAAACTATAAATATGTCTGTTCAGTCTCACTGCTATTTAAAAGCCTGCAGAAACAGATGGTGTGCAGTGTGCACAGCTGGTTAGAGTGTTAGGACCCTGCTCCGCGGGTCACCTCCCACCGTGCACCTGTTCTGTGTTGATCATATAAGTTATTCAGAAGTTATTGTTCTCCAGTTTCCACAGAGTCGTTTCCTCTGAGAATCACAAACTTGTGTTCACTGCCCTTCAGATCTGAGAATGAATGGTCCTATCAAATACTGTTCCCTGTTTCCTTTCTACTCAATCAACTGATAGAAGAATAACACCTCTCTCTCCGTCCTTCCTCCTTCTCGCTGCCAGGCTCAAGACAAGAAGAAGGCGCTGGAGGAGACCAAGGCCTACACCACCCAGTCTCTGGCCAGCGTGGCCTACCAGATCAATGCCTTAGCTAACAATGTGCTGCAGCTGCTGGACATCCAAGCCTCACAACTACGACGCATGGAGTCCTCTATCAACCACATCTCCCAGGTACACACCATACCTCTGGCAGATAACTCGTACAAATACAAAATATTCATACAGAAATGTTATGTACTGTATGTATGTAAATGCATAAAGGGCAGGGCCTTTATTCTCATCTGCAAAGAGAACAAGGTCTTTGTTTGAAACAGGCCTATATTAGATACAGGCATTTATTTCTAATGTCCTGTGTTGTAGATGATCTGATCCTGTTTGAATTTGTTTTCACTAATTCCAGGAATACCACAACAGTCATGCAATCTTGCCAGCAGTTTCTCATCTCTAACAGAAATATACAGGTGATTAAAAACCATATTTCTGTTAATAAAAGAAACTCAGTGCAGCAGAGTGGTCAGTATGACATTACCCTGTTGTTGTGTTGATGGAATTAGTATTACTGAAACGTATAATATAAGACACTTTAGTCATTTTACTCCTCATCAGTTAAGAAGGAGAATTAATTCACATAAGAATCCCAATTCATATTTTCTATGATTCTAAACCAATTCACAAACATTAAAATACATTTTCACAATGATGTTGATGGGGGGGAAAAAAAGCAGAGCTTTTTAAAAAAAATCTCTTCTGCTCCTTTTCTGTTAGCCAGATAATGTCCTGATAATCAGAACCAGCTTAATGATGTGCTAGGTTTTGTTTGCAGCTCAATGGGTAACGGACAGGACTCAGTGGTTTGACACAGTGCACTGGAGCAAGAGCCCCAATGTCATTTATTCTTTTTATTCAGTTGAATCATTTTGAATTGATTCTCAGTCGAATTGAACCAAATTGTCTTATTTAAATGTTGGTTTTGATATGAGAACTTGTGGGAGGCATGGTTTGTAATGCAGGTTGACGAAGGCTTTGTGTGTTTTATATCCTATAGAGGAATATTGTGCAGAAACAGACATGGCAGGGGTGTGGATCATGCTGGACTTGTCAGACCTCCATAGCCCCTCTGCAGTCTCTCTTGTTTCATCAGCAGCCCTCTCTCTCTGTGCACTGCTTGCGGCCACCCTGCCTGTCAGCCAATGAATGTCCCCGTCCCCTCTTTGTGTGCTTCATTAAGCCTGTCAGGGATGAAGTGAAATCCTGACGCCAGCATTCTCGCCTGGTTAGAATTTTCAGCTCCCGCTTTACTCCACAGGCTGCAGGATGGAGCGGAGTTAGATGCAACAAAAATCTTATTGATCGGTAAAATATGGTCATTAGGGCTTTATGTCCCGCTATTTCTGCTTCAGATATAAGAGCACTATAGGGTCATGAAGCCACAGTAACGTGAACATTGGTCAGCATAGTGGTACAGAAACTGTTGAGTCAGTATGGGCACTTAACTATAGGTGAGGGAAGTTGATCTAGAGGCCTGATTGGACTAGATTAACATTATGAGGTGAGTCTGGGGATCCCTGGTAATTTAACTCAATGTTCTGGATGAGATTTAGTGCATTGTGA
>NW_018128199.1:399794-467585 GCF_001952655.1 Monopterus albus | reverse complement strand
GAAGTCTCTACAGGAGAGGTGAATTGGAGGCAAAGATACAGCATGGGGTAAATAAATATGAGTCAAAATGGTCCTCAGTCAGATATTAACACTCAGACATGAAACCTATCTATCATTCAAGTGTTACTTTATGAGGATGTCATTATCCCTGATGTCCATTGTTACTGTGGGTTAGGGTCATGTCATGTTATTTTATTTATAAAGCGCATTTAAAACAACAGCAGTTGGTCAAAAGCATTTTTGACTTAATTTGTCACAATCCACACTGAACTGATTATGAATGAAAAGTTTAAGGAGAAGCAGCTCTTCTTGCAGAACAAACCCAGAGTGATTTTTGGCTGAAATTATTCCTGGGGTGGGGTTGAAGAATGACCCACATACTGTAAGTGCTCCAGGCTGCATCAAGATCTCTGATCAGCACGGGTAATGTTAAAATCACATTACCTCTCCTAGAGAAATAAATGATGCCTGAATGGAGCTTAAGTACCGAGGAAGACGCATCCATCAGCTCCGATCTGTCCATCGTGTTCAAAATGGTTCGTTTTCACAGTGTAGCAGGACGAGCACAGCTGTAACTTATGAAACTAACGAGGGCTGCGTTCCATATGAGTGTGGCACCAAAGCCAGTGAGCCGCTATGCAGAATACAGGGAGAGTGGTCTGACCCCATCATTAACTTTATTAATACTTGAGATGGGCAGTGATGTTCCAATATTCAAATGGTCATTAAATTAAAATAAACGGAGTATTTCATGTGACTGTGGTTTTGTCTGTAAAAACAAAGAGCCACTGTTTTCCCTTGTTTTTACCGGCACCTGGAAATGGTGTGATAACAAGGTCAGTTTATCATTTTACTACAGCACCAAATACAAACATGCAGAGACCACAGCCATCAAGAAACACAGCCATGGCACCACTGGATAAACTGTACGATGATGAGGCATGTGAGCTGCGTGGTCGTGTGACAAGTGCAGAAAAGGTGTCTCTGACCACGAACCAGCGTGTACAACTGAATCTTATGTGACCGTCACCTGCCGTTATATAAGCTACTGGAAAGTACACAGTGCTGTTCTTCAGACTAAAACAATGCTGCAGCGGTGCGAAGCACTGGGGACTTACAGGTGAAGTCACAGCATGCGTACATGACAACGTTGGCAGTATGGAGCGAGCCAACACGGAGCCAGACTCTCAGAAATATAGTATAATTAACACCTTATTCCAGAAGCTGGTGCTGCAGCAGAGTAGGATGGCGTTGCACTATTACTCAGATTTTATGGATAGCTCAGATCACATATAGCAGAATGGAACATCTCAATTCTTTGTTTCAGGCGTTTCAACACGATACTTATTCTAATGAGGCAAAGAAAGGCACCATTAAGGTCCTTTCTGCACAACAAACGAACGTGAAGTAAAGTGGTTTAAATATAGAGAAGAGAAGAAGAGAGAATTTAATTTTACATACATCTCATACAGGTATCTCCTCAGGGTTTTGATTTATAATTCTGGCAGTAATGTGCTCCAGAAATGAAATCAGAACTCATTGGTTTGTGCCAAGTATGTTTCTGACTTAGGCTGTGTAATTTTTCTTGACTTGAAACAGTTAAAATGGGATTAGAAAGAGAAGGTAGCCAAGCAGTGCTGCCAAATCCAAGTCCCAGCTCTCTAGGATTTAAAAACCCACAACAGAGGAGGCTGTCACAAAATTAATCAAGAAATGTTACAACCTAAATGTGAAGTAACAGCAGCTTCAATTAAATCCATTTCAAGTCTTTGTGCGTATCAGCTAAATTGAAGGGGGTGTGTGTGTGTATCCAGTTATCTTGTCTGAAACCTCACGAGTGCAACAGGAAACAAAATGGAACTGCTTCTTTTTGACTCTTTCAGTGCACATCATAAAGACGCGTCACACTCTTTGTCCCTTCCCTTTTCCCTGTGTCCTGCTGTCTGCCAGTCTGCTCTCTGATTCATCTCTTCCCCTTTTCCCTGAAATTGCCATTCATCAACTTAATGACCCACTTGTGCCTCTTTTTGGCTTCTTTTCCGTTGGCCAAACACTCTCAAGTGCAGGCTGTACATATCTTTAATTATACTTGATAAGGGCACAGATCTAGACAGTTGTGGGGTTTTGTTTATAGCCCCAGAATATTATTGTGTCTGAATCTTTAGTCGTACATAAGATTATGAGACTAAATCATATTTTCTTTCTGCCACTAACACCTAAACAGAAAACAGCTTGTTGCCCTGTGCTACAGAGGAAAATCATTTGCCAATGCACAGATTTATTAGGCTGAAACTACTGTACAGATCCAGCTGTGAACATCACAGCTGCACCATCTGCTCCGACAAACATGCTGAGGTTGAACAGACCACCAGATGTTTTTTAGAGTAAAGAGATTACAAAAGAAATTGAGATAGAGAGAGCACAGGAAGGGCAGAGAGAGGTCTGTTGTCATTTCTGTGTTTCCTAAAGACTTTCGTAAACATTTTGTTCTGTGAGTATGTACAGTTTAAATGATGTTGGCTTAAACCTTAGCATCTGTCTCATCACTACTTTCTTCTCCATTTCTTTTTGATTACTGGAATCAGCTTCTGGTTTTACATATCAGCTGTATGTATCTTGTCTGTTTCTCTCTCGCTGTGCTTTTCTGTCCTCCTGAGTTTCGTTTTTCTCACCATCTGTAATCTGCACTCTAACTCTGCTCGGCTATCACTGGCAGGAAATAGGTGGGTCGCTTTTCTGACTTCCCAGCTAAAGCTAGGCGTGTCGCTTTCGTTTCCTCTCCTAAAAAAAAAGAGCCTAGCATGTTCTCTGTACATATATCTTCTGTGCAGCGCACACAGACTGCACATGGGGCACAGAGAGAGTTTGGTGCAGTAAAACACCTTTTAGCCTCTGTCTCTCAGTGGGACTCGTCACCACACACGTTTACCTCTCTCGACATTTTATAATCACTTTAAAAAGCTTTCTTTTCTAATCAGAAATTCAGAGAAAGGTATAGTAGCGCTCATAGATTTAGAGTATCTGTAAGTCACACCCTCCTTTAATATGATGCGTATATATTTTGATTTGTCACCACTTGCTTCCTAAGTGCAGCCTCCTAATCCAGAGAGGAAACTGTCTGTCCTCACCCATCCCTGAGTTTTGTTCAGCTTCCCTCCCCTCCCTGCATCCCTGACTCCTTCCAGTTTCATTCATCATTCATAAATTGAAGGTCAGTCCATGCAGGCGCCTGCTGTCACTGGCTACTGTGAGCAATGATGGCTGTAATCGCAGAACACATGGAGGTCACTGGGATTTTCAATTGGTCCTGGTTCCCAGGGCTGACGGAGCGTAACAGTGGCTCTGTAGGAGTTCAGAAGGATGAACCCAGAGTGTGTGTCCAAGCAGTGAGAGGCCTTGGAGATTTAAAAACCACTGAGAGGTGCACTGGGTGAAATTCAGAAAACACAGTTATCTTTGTTATATCAATACATGTTCATTGTTCTGCTTTCTGTTACTAGTTGATATCACATAATGTGGACTGTAAGGAGCAAGATACATTATTGTAATTGTGCAGGAGAGCAAGTGTTAGACATAGATTTGCTGTGCACAGGCCAACAAAATTTTGTTTCTGTAAATCATCACAATCTCAAATATTGGTAAATTAAACAAATGGAGAACATTTTAATAGTAACTATAGCTTGGATAAAAAGATTAGTTTGGAGCATGAAATGATTAAAAAGAGGTAACAAACCCTGAGGAACACCAAAGGTTTTCTTAGGTCAAACATTATAAGCAAATTACTGTAACAGGAAATGGGGAGGCCTTTTAGTAAAGCATGAACACATCTCTTTACAAAACATTAGAGAGCATGTATGGATTTAGTTAAACTGTAGAGCTGAAGTGAGTATTTACAATGTACTAAGTGAATCCTAAATGTCTGTTCTGTGCCACCTCTCATTCCTAAACATAATGTCCTTCTCTCACAGACGGTGGACATTCATAAAGAAAAGGTGGCACGTCGGGAGATCGGCATCCTTACCACAAATAAGAACACCTCTCGCACCCACAAGATCATCGCCCCGGGCAACATGGAGAGGCCGGTGCGCTATATTCGAAAACCCATCGACTACACGCTGCTGGATGATGTGGGACACGGTGTCAAAGTAAGACTTTGGTTATCAAACCTTGTTTCTGTTCACTTCGTAGCTATCGGATTTCAAAAACTCACGACTTTGATAAATGCTCTTGATTTCCATTGTTGATCAGTTTTGCCTGGCAGGAAAACACAGACTTGGTCAAGTTCACACTTGCTGTTTTCATGTGAAGCAGAGTGTCTGCTTTCATAATGCGCGCACACACACACACACACACACACATTACAGGCGGATCAATACGCTGGCCTTTTACTTGATTCAATACAGAAACACCTAGAAATGTAAGAGTAGGATTTGGCCACTGACTGTGGCTGAAGAGATTCTGTTCACGCCCAAATGTAACAGCTTCCTAAGCTGGAAGTCATTAGGGCGTGGGGGTGTTTGTGTGTGTAGTCTAGAGTGTTGGCTGAGATCTCTTTTTAATTTTTAATTAATTTATTTTTTTACTAAGTGTTACTCACACCATCACATCCTCTCTACTGAATTATGTGAAAATATCCTTTAAATCCTTTTCCGGCCCATTCTTCACTATTATTTTTAAATTCCTCTCTCCCCATGATCCATTAGCTTTCTCCTCTCCCCCTCTGATTCTCTTCCTCTTGTGCACAGTTCTTTGTGTTTCTGTGTCAGTCTCCACAGTTTTGTGTATTGATCGCTGGCGTCATAAGTTTCCGCAGCAACGTCTTGAGTCCTGTCTGTCTCTGTTGAGATAGTGGCCGTCTGCTCGCTTTCAAACATCTACTGATTCAAATTCAGAAGCTAGTGCTCAGTCCTCTGAGAGCTGGCTCACACCGAGACACATTTGGCATGACTCACTATGCAAATGAAGCATCATTCATGGATGCTGCAAGTAATTGATGTCTGCAGAAATCACTGCAGATTAGTGCAAATGCAAGAAATGTACAACCTTTTTGCCCTTTTAGATATACATGCATTAGAAATATGTCTCACTTAGAATTACGTGGCTCAAACATCTGTAAAATTGGGAGTCTACATTTGGGCAGCAGCTTTAATCAAAATGAGTAATTTGGTTTAGGAAGGAAGAGATCTTCTGGGGGCTGAACTTGCCCTGCCTGCTGGTTCGTTTTAAATTCTCTGTGTAGCTGTGTGTGTGTGTAACTGCATTAGCGTTCATGGATGTGCATCTGTGCGACTCTGTGTCGACAGAAACGCATATCCTGTCTCATTCTTCCCCTAGAGCATACTCTCACACGTCTGTGAATGAAGTCAGAAGGACTGATATCATTTCATACTCACTACCAAACGCTAGATAGAAATGCAGAGAATTCTGAGAGTAGAATAATAATGCATGTGCACAGGTCTGTGTGTGTGTTTGTTTTCGTACAGATACAGTACATGTGTTCATGGTGCGCTCAGACTGTGTGGGAAGTAGCAGCTTATTAGCACTCCATACAGCCCGGCCCCTGGAGCGTTCCAGGCGTGATCATCACCCCTCTGCCTTTCATCCACATAACCAGGGGAACTCGCTCATGGATAAATGGGGAGTCGGACGCCAGCATGAAAAGACCCATTCACACATTTATGGATGACTGTGCTCACCCCTCCGCCGTCATAGCCTTTAGTGGCGTTACTGCCCGTTACCAGGGTGACATAGTTTTAGACACTGACTGTCTAAACACTGTTATTTATGACCTTACTGTGCTTTTACTGCCCTGTTTGTTTCCTCAGAGCAAAACTTAAAACGTCAGCACAGCCGCATGTAGCTCAGCAGTCGCTCATTGTTTCTAGTGTGTCTAATGATGAAATGATTTACAGTCTGGTGCACACATCTAGATACTGACACACAGAATATACACGTGTACATACGAACATGGTTGAGCAATAGTTTCAGTTTGTTTAATCTAGAGTACAGTGGTAGTTTGGCTTCATTCTCATCTTTTTTTTTTAAGATTTGATTACAAAGTGGAACAAAAGGAAGTTGTTTCTTCCACTTCGTAGTGTAAAATGTAAATTGGGTCGTTTGGTGTGGGTTTCAGCTCTGGTAGCCAGGTGCATGACTAAAACTAGGAGTGACTGATGTTACAGAAAGATATTTCTAATGTTGATGATCCAAGATAGAAATATTTTAATAATAAAAAGTGACCCAGGATGAGTGGAGAATGTGATGTGAAAGGTTCAACATTAATTACCAGCAATTTTAATAATCACTTCAAATTATGTATGAAGCAAAAAAGGCCAAAATGTTCTCAGCTGTCAGCTTCTAAAATGTGACGCTTTGCTACTTTTCTCAGTTTTATATGATTGTGAATTAAATGCCCTTTGCTGGTTGGACAAACAGGCACTTTGTGTGGGCTCAGGGAAATTGCCGTGAACATTTTTAACTATTTTCTGTCATTTTACACCACACAGATTAATTCAGCTTCGGCTTGTCAGAATTTCACATTGACTAATGAATTAAATGTCATTTTGCCTATAATGTTGTATATCCTTCACAATATAAACAGACTGTACACATTTAGCTTTATTTATTGTTCAGTATTAACTTTCTCCTGGGGGCGATTCACCCTCGCTGAGTGTATCGGCGCTGGCGGGTGGTGGAGCTACAGTTTTGTTTCAGACGAGGTTTAGTCAAACCCACATATCTTATTTTACACTTTCTTTATATTAATCAGCTTTATGTCCTGTTCCTTAATTGTGCCTCCTTACTGTTCTTGTCATTATACTCTTTTGACTTTGTATATTGTTTCTAAAAGAATAGAATAGTTCACCCAAATGCTTAGATTTCACACTTGTCACTCATTTTTTTAAAAACCATTAATCAATGAGCGTCTTATTTTCTGTCTTCTCTTTTTGTCTGCTTGCACTCAGTGGCTTAAGGCCAAGGTAAGAAATGGTTGTATTTCTCTTCGTTGTTTCATGTGTTGATTAAACTCGATGCTGACGTTTCCATGCACCCATTCAAATTGTCTTCCATTTTTTAAAGCATGGAAATTCATTTTCAAAGGCCAAGTGTACAATAGATTTATTGCAATGCAACTAAAATATTTCATGAGAGAATATTTTCCTCTCTTGTGAGCCAGTTAAACAGGCCACAGGGTCAAAAGCTACAGTTAATCCAACTTTTTAATGTAACTATTGCAGGTATAAACGTGCAGGTCCAACTCGCTATGCAAATAAAAATGGTACCGGGGATATGAAATATCATACTTCAGTATTTACTCACATTATTTCATCCATATAGCCATCAGTGAGTGCCCTCCTGTTTTGCGTGCACAGTTCTTCAGTGTAAGACAGCCAGTCACCTACTTGATGTCTTCGCCCCACATTAATTGCTCTCCTTGTCTCCTATTTTAAGTCTTAATATTTTTCTGTGGAGAGAAACGTCTGTGTGCCAGTGTTTCTCAAACAAACCACGCTCTGATAAAACTAAAGATGAGGTTTAAACTAATCCAAGTTTTCCTTTGGTATTTTGAGGTTAAGAGACTCCACAGCCTAAATTTTCATTGGAAGGGGAAACATTGGTGTGAGCTCTTCAGATTATACAAGAGAAGTGTTTTAATTAGTCTTTTCCTCCTGTAGCAACATGGGAACAACGCAGCAGGACGCGGTGGGACGCTTTCTAGGACCAACCCCCCAACACAGAAACCCCCGAGCCCCCCCATGGCTGGTCGTGGTACCCTGGGGTAAGAACTTGACAGAAGAATGGAGTTGTTATAGTTTGGTTTGTTTAAAGTGTGACGTGTATGCATTCTTACAACCTAGACAGCGGCTGGTTAAAACAACAGGACCATCTGTTAGTGGATCCATAAACAAACTGTAAAAGCCCAAAGAATGATTTTCTATTTGTCACCATGAGGATATTGAGAAGGAATCCCCTTCTGTCTCTTTCGGTATGTTTGCCTGTGACCAGGCGTAACACTCCCTATAAGACACTGGAGCCAGTGAAGCCTCCGGTGGTGCCTAACGACTACATGACCAGCCCGGCCCGACTGGGCAGCCAGCACAGCCCTGCACGCACAGCCTCGCTCAACCAGAGGCCCAGGACGCACAGGTAGCACAGACCCTCCCTGCTTGTTATTCACACTGATATATAATCTGTGTTTGGAGACCGTTTTTTGTTTCTTTTTAGAATTCAGCTACCTAAGGTGTAAATGTTGCACAGATGCACTAAAATAACTGGTCACGTTCTACAAACCATGCTCAGCCAGCATGAGGATCAAACGAGGAATCTCACAAAATGAAGGATGCATGTGGCAGACTGCTCTAACATTAGCATAAAAAGTAAAGTGATGTGTAATAAATAAGAACAATTTCTAGTACTAATTACCTGTGACACATTTCCTCTGTGTCCTTGGCATTTTTATACATGCATTCACTTATCAGCTAATTAGACCTCTTCTCTGAGCGGTGTGGTAATGTACAGAGTTTAAATGACTGACATCTCTGATAGGGTAAATCCCAATTCCCTTAACTGATCATTGCTTGCCCGACCCGGAAATCGTTCCAGTCGGCCCTCTTAAAGGACGTTTCAAAGCTCTTGTTCCTCCTCTGAGGAGCGAGAAGGCTGCCTGGAGGAGCCATGAGCGAGGATATACTAGACAATAATGGACCAACGTGCCGCTTTATTGGAAATCAGTTTGTGACAGGATGCACATAAGGGAAATGCAATTTACCCATCCCCATCTTATTCTCTCTTTTAGTTTTGTTTCATCTCTTAGGTCAAAACAACTTTTAGGAATGTGTTTTGGTGCAGTATAGAGTTTGGTGACCTGAAATACAGCATCACATTTCTGTTTTACTCACTGAAGTAATTAGAAATGGTGTCTATCAGTAATACAACACTCATCCATGTTGTGTGATGGCCAGAGCTTTGTCTTACAATAATAATGTATTCAGTGTATTCAGATTTTACAGTCGGTGCCTTTTTGTGAGGTCTACCTACTCTGTCAGTTAGAGCGTTTATGATTTGGACATGGTTCTTCTCTAGTCTGAACCAGCCAAGCCTTGGTTCTCACATTGATTTTGTTACACTGTGCAAATGTAACTGTGTGCTCATGTATGTGCGCCCAGTATTCACATGTGACCACGCCACACCATGCACAGAGCTGCAGTGTGTTGCCACAGTGACAAGAAAATTGTTATGACACAATGGCATATGAGAAAATAATGATAGGAAGTCAGACAGTGTCATATAATTTAGCCTGTCTCACACAAAGACTCGCTGTCTTTCTCACTCCCCCTCTCTACAGCGGCAGCAGTGGTGGTAGTGGCGGCAGGGAGAACAGTGGAAGTAGCGGAGTTGGTGTCCCTCTGGCAGTTCCGACTCCCTCCCCTCCCAGTATGGGACAAGGTGAGTGCCAGCAGCTGTAATCCTACGACTCATCACAGCTGTCCACAGTTTGTGCTGACTGCTGTTCACACTGGGGGTGTAGTGAGATCTCGTGCCATGAGATCTTGCAATGTTAAAATGGGACAGTATGTCACGTTGAGGCCAAAGCGGCCTCATAATATCAGTACATAACGGAACCAGAGCAGCATCAGCAGCCAGTATAATGGAGTGTGACGGTCTGTTCACATTAATGCAACTCCCTGCTGTGTTTTAACACACGGGGCTGCGTTGGTCGAGGGATGAGGGGTTGCAGGAGGAGTGTTGTAGGTTTGTACGTTACGGCCACGTTGTTGACGTGAGAGGCTTCATTCATGTTTCTAGCCTGTGAGTATCTGTTGTGTTTTGGTTAGGCTACGTTAGCAGCATAGCTACTCTACCGTAGCACCAGCTGTACCGCCAGTGTGTCTGCAGTGATAGATGAAACATCCAGTGCTAATGAAAATGCATGGAGTGTCGTTATGGTGCGTCGATTGTGGCCCAAATTTGACAGTGAATAGCAGCGAATAGTCATGATATCAAGGTAAACAAAAGAGCCCTTTTCCCGTGGGCGTCTACGTCCCAATCATCCCCTGTACGTGGTTGGTCAACACAGTACCTTTGCTGCATGATGTCATCATCCAGTGTAGTGTAGCAAGAAGGAAAATAGTACAGAAGGTCACACACATCTTCAGTTAGAGGTTAGAAGGTCTGAAGAGACTTGTGAAATCATACAGGTGAGAAACCAGTCAGGTCAGTTTGTGGTCAAACCTCATACAGTGCTTTCATATTGTTGTCTTTTACTGCATATGGTCGTTCATACTCAGCAAGTAGAACTGAAGTGACATTACAAGTTAAAACATTTCATTGTGACTTTCAGACTATTTTCTAGTCATATAATGCATCACTGAAGATTTCTTAAATAGTGTTAAAATAAGTGTGTCATCATAGCCCTGGTTCACACTAGCATACGCCTCTGTGTGTGTCACCAGCTCTCACTGGTCTACTCGGGTACTATGAGCAATACATCAAAAGTTCCATTAAAGCTACATTTATAAAATTCTACATAATATTAAAGATGTGTAAACCAGTGAAATATTTGCAGCTATTTAGCTTCCAGATCTTATTTTAGTCTCTCAACTTAAATATTAGCTGATGAAAAGATACAGTAATGTTGTAAAGGTATAATTCATAACTGTACTGTTGATGTTTAAAGTTTTTTCTTTTTATGCTCTTATTGAACCAACAGCAGGTTATTATTTTTACTTACATGTGTGGAAATACACTGAAAATCTGTGTACCATTATAAAAACTCCTTTTAACTTTTTAATTCAATCAAAAACTGACAGGAAGTGATGAGACTAAGGTTTTAATGCTGTATACCATGTCTCTCCTTCCCCTCTGCTGCAGTGGCAACATCCTCGGCCTCGGTGCCCCAGGGTCCCGGCTTGGGTCCCATCCCCATGTCCCAGTTCGGCACCATTTCCCGCCAAATCTCCCGTCACAGCTCCACCACCTCCTCAGCCTCCATGGTGTCAGCCACTGGCACCTACCGCCGTGCGCCCTCTGTCTCCTCCCAGCAGCCTCACATCAACGGGGGCCCTGCTTATCCACAGAACTCAGGTAGTTCGAGTTTAATGCTATATCTGTTGGTCATGTATGCATGTTATACACAGTGTGGTTTATTTGATGGTCGGGGTGTAACATTTTTGGGAGAAGTAGCTTAAGCAAATAGGGAGCTGAAAAGCTGTCTTCTGGGGCGGGAGCTAGTCCTTCCAGACAGTGAATGAAAATGAATGATGAGCCATAATTAGTGAAGGCAGGCCTCTTGAGTCCTTCCCACCTCAGTACTGCTGTGCAGAGTGTTTCATTATCATTTCTAATCGAGTTATGACATTATCCATTTAGTCAGCAGGAGGAAGTTTCTCATTCAGGAGAGACAGGGCAGAAAACGCAAACGGCTATTGGACAAGGGGAAACCCAAGACATATGCATATTTTCTGTCAGAGTATCATTTATTTTGGCAAGCGTCACTCTGAGCCACTCGCCTCAGAGCACAAGCATCTTGTTTGGCACAAAGCGCAGAAGGAAGAGGAGGCTGTCCATCTTGTCTGGGAGGAGAGAGACCGATGCAGGGCTGCATCAACCAATCCACTCAAACCGGGACATCGTATAGTCTCTGTCATTAAAGTTGAACTAAAGCAAAAGATAACATTTGGATTTGTAGCTGCAGCACAAACAGCCCGTTCCAGTACATGAGGGTGCTCACTGATCTGACAGGGTGGAGCTTTGAATGGATGTGGCTCTGTGGTGAGAGCAGGGTGGAGTAATAAGACACTACTACCCAGTTAGATTACAAACACCCCTCCATTACATGTGGTTTGTGAGTCAGACCTGCCCTGCATGTGTGACATCATGTCTTTGAGGGAGGACGACTGGTTTTCTCTGTCCATTTATATCAATTTTAAAGCTTCTATATGGGCAAAAGAAAGAAATTATACAGGTGAAGTCCATTCAGTAAATGCTACTCTTCAGCTACATGTGCATTTAATTTAAGTCAGTGTCCTGCCACATACAGATGCTGCCGCTCTGTAAATGCTTTTTGAGAACAAATACCTCTGCTACTGATCTGTCCGTGCTTTGTGGCACTGTGACGGAAGCAGAAATCTCTTGCTGCTTACAGCTTTTGCTTTTGACTTGAAAGGATGCTGATGAGGTAGATTCTCAGTGCGATAAGATTAGTGTTTCTTTAGCCCAGTTTGAAAAACTCAGCACAGAGGAAGACTGATTGGGAATGTGTAAATGAGTTGCTGAGCAATGCTTCATACACTGTTCACTTGCTCACAACCTTTTTCTCCGTCCTGCTTTTTTTTTCTTTGTTTTTTTTCTTATTCCACACAACCTTTTTCTCCGTCCTGCTTTTTTCTTTCTTTGTTGTTTTTTTCTTATTCCATGATCCTCTCTGTCTGTCGCCTCGCTCTTCACTCCCCGTCTCTCTGCTGCTCCGGCTGCTTTTCCTCTGGGTGTTGCTGCTCCAGTGTCTGTGGCTCCCCCCCCTCCTCCTCCCATGGTCCAGCTAACCCCGCAGATCCCTCTCACGGGCTTTGTAGCCAGAATGCAGGAGAGCAGTAAGTATCAACACATACACAACTTGCATTAACACAAATTTATATAGATGTATACACATAAGTGCAATCACACACACACACACACACACACACATGCGTGTGCAAAGTCGCACATGCATATCCCAGCTGTTAATTTTCCAAACATCACTTGATGCTCACACTAAAGCCCCTTTCAGACGTGCACTGCTTGCCAGGTGTTTTCCTGCTTCACGTCTAGGCGTCATGTCTGAACAAAGCTCTGAGTCACGTAGCCACAAAAGCATTAACTGGCAGTTGTACCTGACCAGACCTAGCCAAATAGCCGGCTACATTCTTACCGCCTACGCGTCTGAATTAAAGTGGTCAAATTGCTGCTAAGGGCTCGATCAAGGTGACGACGTTGTTGTCCATAAAGTGACAGCAGCAGTGACATCCAGTGGCATATAACCAGATATTCAACAAAACCGTCAGCCAGGATTTCACCAAGTTTAGGTCCTGTTACCCAGATTTCAGACCTGTATGAAACAGTCTTAGCATCAGCACACTGTTCTGTGGCTTGCCACACTCAGCACACCTTTTCTTGCACTGTATATGGGCTCGAGCACACACTCCTTGGATGTCTGTCTGTTGCCATGGTGATGGATCACTGAAAGCATGTGACCTGTACTCTCAGTCCACTGAGGAGACGAAATGGGACCTGATGCCTTCTGCTGATTCATCACCCACCTGTCTGTATCAGTCTGCTCTCGCTCTGAACTCCTGGATATCCTGTTAGACAAAGAACAGATTCTGCTAAAATACATGTATCTCGTTTTAACTGTATGATCTAGTGGAGTGCTCTTAAGTAGACCTTTAAACAGCAATCCCATTTGTTTTATATGAAGAACTGGAAACCTTTATGAAACGAAGGAGGTCCTAGCACTAAAAACCACTGAGCTCCCATACAAAGACACCACTGCTCTCCCAGATTACCACCTTAATAGTTAATACAACTTAAAAACATGCACCCACAAATGCTTTGTAATGTTTATGCCAGAAACTCTCTAGCTTTTTCTGTCTGCATGAATTGTAATTTACTATCATCACACAGGCTTTTATAGGGAACGATTAATATTCAGACAAACTACATACTAAAGCTGTGACTAAATGTAATGTATGCTGTGTTTACACCGACCCTAAAAGGGCTAATGAATAGCATTAATAAAATCCAAGACACCTGTTGTTTTATAGTGAAGCAATTTCAGCTCCTTGTGCTTCAAATAGGTTGTCAGTTGGAAAAACAGGTACGTAAGCAGTTAAATTTAGTCTGGCGGTGTATTATCTCCAGCTCTTTAACTCAAGAGTAGATTATACTGGGACACTTGAATCATAAGCTCAAATGTGGTTCAAATGTGGCTCGAGTCAGACGTTTAAAGTCACACTTGTGTACAACCCCCGCTTTAGCACGTCATGTTTGTGTGAACATGCAGACAGAAATGATGTGACCTTTTCTGGTGGTCATTGTGATCTGGTTCACCCATACGCTCAAGGAAATATTCAAGTTTTTTTTTTACAATATGCTTGAGAAAGCTTTTCTGTTTTGTTTTCAGTGTAATACAGGACGCAGATGATTTCCAAACCATTGTGTTCAGGTTTGATTTTGATTTCATATATGGTCCCGACCTTTTCTGATTCGAGGTTGTGGAAAGTCGTTTATAGTTTGTTTCTGACCCTCATCCTCCACTCAGTTTCTGCAGGGAGGCAAACGGCGCAGTACTAGCAGTAGTAGTACTGTATGCTGTCACTGGGGATTCTGGGACCATGTCTTTGGTGTTGTTTCTGGGAAACAGCCTGCAGGAAGATACTGTACATTCTACATGTTTTAACAAATAAAATGATGGCTGGAATTTACACTTTTACACTTGACTACTTGTAGGATAATAAATTTGGTGGTTCCTCACTAGAATTCTCCTCCTGACATGATTCAAACATTATTTAAATGTGTAGTCATAACTTAATATCTGTAAAGGCCGTGGAACCCGAGTGTGACAGTGGTGCATGCGGTAGGATGACTGCCTGACCAAAAGAGAGAGACACCCAAAGCTGCCCTCTAGTGCACACTTAAATTACTGCACATCTATTATGACATCTGATGTAGAAGTTTCAGAAAAATCCCTACTGGTTTGGATTGTGATTGTATAGGACATATTAGGTTGACTACATGTAAAGATTAGTGTGGTGGTACTCGGACTGTCCCTCCACTTAGTAACATTTGTGTTAGAATTGCTTTGCTGTGTTGGTCCCTGGCCCAGTCTGGGCAAAGAATAATGATGATGAAAAGCAGGTTTTGAAAAGCTCTTGAATTTTGAAAAGGAAACGTGTACACCGACTCTGCTGCAGGAGATTTACACATTCACAGCAGTGAGTACCAGCAGCCCCTTATCTGTGTGCCTCTTCTCCCTTGTGCCTTTTCTCATATTTTTTTCATCCTCTTTCTGATTTCTCTTTCTCTCCTCCACTCTTTCGTCCTCCAGTAACAGACGGCCCTGCCCCACCTCCCCCGCCTCCACCAGAGGACATGGGTGTGTTTGAGGAGCCCTCTCCCCCTCCTCCTCCCCCGCCCGTGGACTACGAGGAAGAAGAGGCAGCAGTGGTTCACTACAGTGATCCCTACGCTGACGGAGACCCACACTGGGCCCCCAAGGCTTATTTAGAGAAGGGTTGGTGCCAGGGGAAATGAGCCATGTGCTTATCTTCTTCTTTACCTGTACAAACAAATAAAGCTTTATCTTGACCCCGCCCTGTTTTGTCTTACTGTTGCTCCTTTCCAGTTGTGGCCATCTACGACTACACCAAGGACAAAGAGGACGAGCTGTCCTTCATGGAGGGAGCCATCATCTACATAATCAAGAAGAACGATGACGGCTGGTTCGAAGGCGTCTGCAACGGCGTCACTGGACTCTTCCCGGGAAACTATGTCGAGTCCATCATGCACTATGCTGACTAAAAACAAAACGCGCCCACCCAAAATAGCACTGCAGCTTTGAACAGAGGTAAGAAAGTGAAGGCATGCACGTACTGTACAGGCAGTGCAGCGATAGCAGTCCATACGACTCCATTGCCACCATGGCGACGTCTTTGGAATTTACAAAATGGTCCCCCCAGTTTAAAAAAATAAGTGTTGCACAATGGAGGATGCTGAAGCATTGTCCGGGGTCTGTTAGTTTACACTGTGGGCGAAAAGGAGATAAAGGCCTTCCTCCTTCTACCCCTGTCATGTGTGGTAGTCAGTAACGGTTACATTTAGCCTCACATGAAGCTACATACAGTTGTAATAGTTTCAGAGAATACCAAGTCTAGCTGTAGTTTTAATTTGTGCATGTGCCACAAACATTTCCCAGTATTTGCAGTATGCAGTAGATCCAGACAGTGAAGTATTACTACGATTTCATTAAGTAGATGAGGCAGTGTCATAAAACTCCTTCATTTGCACTGTAGACCAGCAGACCAGCTCCTGCCTCCCGTCAAAAACATTCATCTCACCGTATCTAAAAAATAAATGAAAAGGGTAAACAAACATCGACAAGTGCATTAGGACACCGTTCAAATCACAAGATGTTTACAAGGGAACAAAAAGCAACTCACAGTTGTGTATTGACTATGTGAGGGGTGCTGTTAAAAAGGGTGAAGTGAGTGTATAGAATGCATTACAAAAATATACAACCATTTCTTCTTTCTGTTCTCTAACTTGTATATAAACTGCAACATGAGAAGCTGCCAGTACATTTGTCGGTTAGTGTGTTTCACCTGTGAGTTTCCATCAGCGTCAGTGGAGCTGGTGCCAAGATTGGAAGTATTTTTTTTTTTTAATTTTGTGTTTATTTTTACTTGAATATTAAATTTATTCACCACTCACAGTGCCATTTTATCTTGACCTAGGCAAAGTGGCC
The DNA here is from genome assembly GCF_001952655.1 of Monopterus albus. Taxonomy (NCBI): domain Eukaryota; kingdom Metazoa; phylum Chordata; class Actinopteri; order Synbranchiformes; family Synbranchidae; genus Monopterus; species Monopterus albus. Next base: position 451,087 of record NW_018128199.1, on the reverse strand, counting down.
GTGTATAAACATTGATCTACAGTATGTCATTTTGGTCATTGTCTGGTGATGCTGTCCAGCTACTGTAGCAGATGCTCCAAGATGCTCCTCGCTTCAGGATGTGAAGCAGAGGAAGGACTGACACGTATGTTTGTGTTCTTTTCCATTGTGTTGAAATAGCTGCACTGATTAGTTATCATCTGTGATGACGTTATGATTTTCCGTCGTGACTTTGGTCGAAAAACAAGAGTTCCTACCCAGATCTGTCAGCTCAGCCTTCACACGTGTCATCTGTTCCTTCAGTGGTTGATGATGTGGTGCTTTGCATTGGTGCTCAATAACCATAATCACCAACACAAACAACCTCAAGTCTCCTCTGCAGAGAAATGTAAGGATTTCAAACTCCTTACTTTGTTTCCAGAAGGTGGACGTTGATGGTGTGGATTGTAATCTTCAATCACTTCTGCGTTGTTGTGAATGTAGGCGACTCAGCAGTAATATACTAGAATCAGTCTGCTACTTGTTCTTTTGTCTGGAGTCTGTGCTACATATGAATGACACCTGCAAACCGCAGTGAAGGAATGAATCCCGAGGTCTTAACAACAGCTCTGATTTTTCAGATTTCTGTTATTTTACATTATAAGATGCCTGCTCTTACAAAGTGATCGCCAGGAAAACTCGCCGTCAGATATCACTGAAACTGTGTGTGTTTGTAACAAGTCACATAAATAAACAATCATATATGCTCTGGAACTAATGGGCATTGAACATGAGCTTTTATTTTGACATGGATATGGAGGTGACGCTTTCAGGAGTTTACACAACCTAGAATCTAGTCAAATCAAGAGTTTCTATTGAGCTTCTGTGCATGAAAGCATCTAAATGTCAACACAGTGAATGATTTGCCACTACATCCCATTCTTGATTGTATTTTTCCAACATGAGAATTTTTTGTGAGACCTTTTTCTACCTAAAGTGTTTTTAGCTTTGCATTCAACTCGTCTTTGTTTGAGACTGCTGAGGTCTGCCAGCAGTTCATATGTAAAACATTTATTTATAATTTTTCATAGAAGTCATGAGACAACCACTGATGTGCGGAACTTTGTAATGTTTACCACTTAACGTCTAGCATTTCAGGGCATCACAGCCCAAGGCGCCTTTCTTTAATGTGTGATTTCTTATGATCAAACATGGTGGAAAAAAAGATGCATAACTTTCGTGTTCATGGGAACAGAATTCAATATTTGTCTTCTCTCAGTTTGTACATAGGATGTGTTCAATGAAATTTATGTACAGTCTTTTTGTAATAAACAGCTCATTGAAACAATGAACAGAACTGTGTGTTTTGTGTGCTTTTATAACAGGTGTAAAAATCTTTTGTCCAAAACAAAATACAAATAAATATCATTATACTTTTGACAATAAATAAAGGATATGAGGCACGTGGTGCTTCTCCTGTAGGTGTGTACTTTACTCATACTGGCTCCAGCTCATTTTTCCAGGTACATCGACACGGGGATAAATTGGCTAAATTCCAACTAGCTGTGACCTGTGATCTCAAACGTTTGTGTATCCAGGAGGAGGAGGAGGGATGAAATCAGGTGGTGGCTCATATGGGTAGTTGTCAACATTTGTGGGTTTGGGTGGAGATGGATCTGGCAGTGGGCTGACCTGAGAGACAAGACAGTTGAAGCTCTCTGTAGGCGATCAGATGAGAATAATGGTCAGAGATGTGGGTGTGGGGGTTTAAATATTCTGTATTGTTTAAAATTCATGTTTTTGTACACTTCTCTCTAATGCTGCTGTCCAAAAACAGCAGGATTGGGCCAGTATGTGTAAAGCTGCTCTAAGTTCTCAGTGTTGACATATACATGACTGATGTGGTGTCACCTCTTCCCTCCACTATGCAAAAATGAAGCCAAAATATTGTGAATACAGAGGCTGCCATCTTGTATTTCTGCAACCAGACTGTGCGCAGTAGCTACCAGAAGTGGAGTGAGGGCATCGGACCGCCAATCAGAGTCAGATCAACTCATCAAGTACCAAAAACCACAGAAGTGACCTCTGTGGAAAAACTGATTTGATTTGTACTTTGAGTTTTCATTTTGGCTTATACTCCATCCACTAACATGGAGGAGGTAGGGTTTATGACCCCTACCGCAACGAGCCACCAGGGGGTGATCAAGTGTTGGTGGCTTCACTTCAGAGAGCTGTCAGGCTGTCCATCTACAGTCAGTGGTCCTCGGCATAACTTCTGCTCTCATTCTTATTAGGAATAAATACCAAAAACACAAATGTTTTACTTTCACATAAACTTGGCTAAATGTTCTAACTTCTTTACACAATATTTCCTCAAAGTCCTGTTTTTTTTCCTGATATTTTCAAAGACCACTTAGTCAAGGTTTAATAAATACCAGCCCTGTTCTACAGACAGTGTGTAGTCTTACCTTTGTTTACAGCACAGTGGAGGGTCTGCAGTGTGTTCACTCTCTTTATTGCAGCCTGGTAGTTCTTATACAGGGCAGTCCCATACTGAACACACACAGTTTGTGCTGTTACTTTTTTCTCTTTCACACATTATAATTAGATTCACTCATAAGAAAGTGAGTTTTGTTACTGTCAGTGCTGAATCTGACCTTGGCTATTCTGATAGAGTTGAGCCACAGCAGCAGCATACGCTCATCGTCACAGCACAGGAACTTGATGCAGTGTGACTCTTTCTGGATGCACGGATGCTGGGAAAATAATAAAGGTAGGCAGAGAGTCATTTGAGATTTAAAACAGAATGGTTAAAACCGATGCTGAGGCAGAGACAGTCTGACTTTTAGTCCCTAGTACTGGTCAAGCCCCAAGCTGTACTACACACATGAGGCAGCAGAGGGCACCACATCCCCAGCTGTTTCTGCACTGTATGGTAACCCTGGTGTTACTGTTCTGTGGAAATGTGGCTATCACTTGATTAATTTCTAAATGGAACTTAGGTCATTCTAAATGGAACGTTTATTATAAATACAAGAAGTAGTAAACACAACACTACATTTGCAGTATGTGTTGTTTAACGTGACATGTCGATCAAAAAGGCCCACACTGCATCCTGGTCAAAATGGACAAAACTTGTGGAGGCCGGTTTGTGTTTCCTATTCATATTGCTTCCTCATATCATGACTTCATGTTTATATTTTGCAGTGTAGCCGTGCAGTTGTGCAGAGTGCTGCTTTCATCATATTCAGTGTTGTTCTCAGTCTGTGCTCCTGTTTGATGTAACCATGCTCTTGTACACAAACAACCATGCAGTACATGGATTCAGTGTCATTTAGAGACCTCTAGCAGGGATAGAACAATAGAGGGAAACAGAATAAAAAAGGTTGGCGGGGGTGGGGGTATAAATGGGTGGTTAATGAAAAGTCAAAATGAAAGTATTGTGGTTTCAGCAGGTGTAGTGTGAAAATGAAAGCTGTCTAATTTTGGTCAGGATCTATGACCATTATCTTTGTCATAGAGTACCACAGAGTACCTTGTCCACTATCAGTTCCACTTTGTTCCACTCTCTGTTCAGGCCTGCCTCTAGCCTAAGTTAAAATTTGATACATGATTATATGTGGTCCTTCTTTCTCTCTGTATGTTGCCCAACAGGCCTTGGTTACGACAGACATTTTGTCTAAATATTTTTCTTTATTTATAAAAGCAAGACAAGGCTGCTCCCTCTCCCCTTTACTTTTTGATGTCACCATTAAGTCCTTTGGTAACAGTATTAAGAAAGGACACTGGATTGATAGGGTTAGCCTGGCAGGACAAACAGACAAGCTGTCACTGATGCCTTCCCTTATAAGGAAGGGGTTTTTGGAAACACAGAGGGAGGAGGGAGGTCAGGTCATGCCAAATTAAATATTATTACTGGAATGTCCGCATCTATATGCTAATGTTTTGGGTGAAGCCCCTCTGGGCCCTTATGGAGCAACATAGCTGCAGTTCAGAAACAGTGAGGTCTCTAATCTGTCTCTCTAATCTCTGATCTGTTTAATCTTTACCACTAAAAAAACGTCTCCTTACAAATAACCCAGTGACTCTGGGTACGCTCAAGATATGGGGACAGTTTATGACCCTTTTTAACTGCAGACAAGGCCTTCTCATGGGTCCCTCATCAAATCCACTATCCATCCATCCATCAATCCATTATTTGTATCTTTATCCTGAATAGAGTCTTAGGGGGGGTACACCCTGGACAGGTCTCCAGTCTATCACAGGGCTGACATGTACAACCACACACCCACTGACTCATAGGGGAAATTTAGTGTTGCCAGTCAACCTAAACTGCATGACTTTGTACTGTGGGAGGAAGCCAGAGTACTGTCACCTTCTTACTGTGAGGTGACAGTACTAACCACTGCTCCACCATGCTGCTCTGCACTATTCCCTTCCTCTCTTATGGACTCAGCATTCTAGCTGTGGACCAGAAAGGTTCTGGTTTCTGTAGATGGGCTTTTCAGGGGAGGCACTTCATATCTGCTCAACACTTACAGGTTGAATCCAGCATTCCTCATGCAGGTACAAACTTTGTCAAGAAATACAAACATGTATAAAATGAACACAAATGGAGTTAATATGAATTCAAATGTCACTTCACTTCTATTACAATGACATTTATTCTGCTCTTTGTTTCCGTTTCTTCTCCATCTGCTTCATCTCAAAAATGATCTCAACTAAACAGGAAACCAGTTATGTGCACGGTACATCAGTAGTCAGTGCATTGCTCAGAATAGTTTTATTTAAATAGACACATGAGTGAAGGCAATTCTGAGCACCTTTATGAGAGACAATGTCAAACTAAATATTCTTTTGCATTCATGTCCTTCAAGCGAAGCACATGAAAGACATTTTTTCCTGTTAACTAAGATGTATTAAATGTGAAGTAACACTAATTTGCTCTGTAATGCCACATCAAAAATTGTTGAACTTACCTTTAGCACAAAGCAGAAGTTGGTTGGAGCTTTGTATTTCTGTCTGTAGTTGTTGCTGGTGTAGATGTTGACTTTTTCAAAATGGACAAAACAGGCCAGATCAGTGGACGACTGCAGTGGAGGAAAACATCATATCATCCCACAGTGACGGTCAGAAGTGTGAAAAATATGTATTACTGAATACATCTTGTGTTTAAGCATAGATTGTTATAAACCTCAAGTTATACTGCAGATGCCATGTGTACAACAAAACTGCTTCTTGGGCACTTGAGGCGCTGCCAGTTCAGTGCAGCTTTGCAATGTTATTGAAGAGGTGCTTAAATTAGATCAGTCTAAATGCTGGCCAGTAGTTTGTCATTATGCTCTGGCTGTCTTTGGGCGTCTTGTGTGAAGTCATACATTTTCTCAGTATTATTTTATGGAATGCTTAAAAAAAATGAGGGTACCAGTGAAAGCAAGTCAATACCAGACCATTTGTCTTTGTTTGACTTTCAAGGAAAGCCCACACTCAAGCTCCACTACTAGGAAAGGATTTAACTTTTCTCTCTAAAGCATTTATACATTCCTTCCTGTTTTGATTGTAAGCAGAAGCACTTCATGTTTACACATTAAACCACAGTGACTACAAGAATGGCCGTTGTTTTCTTTCTTTTTCTCCTCTTTCAGTTTCTTTCTGACATATTCTCCACCTTTCTCCCACTTTTTCTTCCATCTCGGACCTTTTCACCAACTATTACCATAACCATTATTCTCTTACTTCTTCATACAGTATATTGTGATCATTTCTGTCTCTGTTAGTCTTGTTAATATGTTTTTTACTGTCTGATTTTGGCCATTTCTCTTTCCCAGTGAACTATCCTTTCCAGATCCTCCTCTGCTTCATCCATGTGTCCCTCGGATGATTCCTGCAGCTTTCTTGTGTTTGCGATTTGCACATCTGCTTCGCATAGTTTGCAAGGATTCAAGTTCTCCGGCACCGTGCCGGATTTCCGGTGTGGGGATGTTTTTGACTTGAAAATGGATAAATCGAAAATATTCTTGTGACTTTTTAATGTCATATAAGACTAGGCCTGTAGCTGTATATGTATGTATACAGCCATAAGGAACCTTGTACTTTGTATTATCAATGTACAGTAGACCTCCTTTATTAATAAAAACCTTTGTTTACACTGTGACTCAGTGAGGTGTCAGCTCAATAATGCACGTGAAAGCGCCGAGCTACTTTGAAAAAGTCCTGCAATAAATAGGCTACTTGTTTTGTTTTCATGTGGTCAGGAGGATCCTTTGGACTAATTTGTCGTTTAACAACAGTAGGTCAATTATGCCCCAGGAAGTTTAGAGACCAAAGGAGGAACGAACGTCAAAAAGCTTGAAAGAGGAGTACTGGATATTCTCTGTAGGTTTGCAGGTTGTGCTTGGACTTGGATATGATTACTAAATTATAGTTTCTGACTGAAGACAGGACAAGAAAATGAGTTTTTCCTTCATTTTGGCCTTTCAGGTAAATGTGAGGACTCGTATTTAGAAACAGTTAGGTCTGGTGCTTGTAGCCTACAGCATGCTAGCGGTGTTTTTAGCTTCTAGACATGTGTTTTGTTGGTCTAGAACAAAAAAACAGTAACCAACATTAGGTTTTCCAGTCACGTTCAGATGTCATCAACACTTCATCACACTCTGCTCAGGGGTAGGTCTAGAAAATTTTGGATGGGGTGGCCAGGTTGGGCACAGGCTCAGAGAGGGGTGGCACATTTGAAATACATGTAAAAGGTAAATTAAACCCCCAGTTCAGTGAAATAATACGCAACAGACTATTAAGAACCAAATAGCTTATTCTGTGTAAAAATGAGACAGTGCTTTTTTTAAGCTAACTTTGAGTGTGCTCCTTATTTAACTACTTCTGGCCATGGACATTGCTATTGCACAATTCAGTCTGAGAAATTAATGTGAATATTACACTGCATGTATGATATAAAATAAATACATGTTACCAATAAAACACCAGAAAAATGTTAGTTGTATTTAATAATTTCTTTGGCAATTCAGGTTGTAAGTTTAAATATACCAGCTAGTATGCACATTAGGCAGGTTATCTTGCTTGTTATCTATTCATGTGTGGTGCCCAAAGTTACCTCATGAACCACCAGCGGGCATTCACCGCTTTCACTGTCATGACAACAGCCCACCATCGTTTCCTCTGGGCTGTTTGTATGGGACATGGTTTCCCTCACAATGGTTGCTAAATGTAACACCTATTTGTTGTTTCTAGGGCAGCAATACATAGTGTTGCATTTAGAATGAAATATGACTGTTCTAAAGTTTTGCCTTACTTTGGTCTTTCCTTTGGGAACATAGTAGATGCCTGAGGCCCTGAGCATGAAGTAGCGAGGTTTCCAAACCTTTTTTCCATCTTCCTTTAGGTACAGCATGCCTTCAAGATCAGGAACAATCAGAGCAGAGCCCCCAAAATTCTCCTGCAGGGTCAGGGGGAAAAGATACAAGACTAAAATTAACACAGGATGTTTTTTTTCTTTCAATAAACTGTAACCATTTTCAGTCTTAAAATTTGTTACTGTAGCTTGTGTACATAATAGAGGTGTTGACTTAATAACTCACTTTCAGTAAAAGTTGTTTGGCTTGCTCATTAAGCCCAATCAAGCATGCGTTCTTCTTCTTCCACATGTAAAATAACTTCAGAGTAAGAAAAGCATTATTCAGTTTGCCAACTCAGTGTTAAGCCATGTAATCATATTTTGGCACTAAGAAAATACATACTGAGTTTTGTGCTCCTACTCACTTGTGGGTCTGTGAACATCACATACTTCTGAGGTTTTGACACAAAGTAGATTTTGTTTTCACTGTGGCGAGTCCATGCAGACAGCACCTCCACTAAGCATTCATGGTCCTCAAAACCTCTTTCTGACAACATAAGAAACCAAGCGAACAATAGCAAGAAGCTCCAAGAACTTCTTTGAAAATGAGCATCAATCTTGAGTCTTGAAACATGTCTCCACCAATCTCCTGCCTTCTTGACTTGCATGTTTGCACATACTGATCAATACTCGCATATGGCCTGAGTGCATGTATACGTGTGTGTGTCTGTGTATAGTCATCTCACCAATCTGTAACTCAGGATTGGTCTCACACAGGCTCCAGTTGATGCTGCAGTCACAGTGCGTCTTCTCAAACAGTTTGTCCAAAACATCTCGCACCACCTGTCTCTCATCCACCATCAGAGTCTTGGAGCTGCCATCACTCATCCACACCTTCACTATCAACTAGAAGAGGCACAAAGCTCAGTTAACCATGCATTTTGCATGGCAACAAAATTTTACATGACATGACATTTTTATGAACCCACTGACATCATGTGACATCATACATCAGCTTTTGTGAGGACATGTGTGTTCCCATAAAGACCTTCTGCACATACAACAACAAGCCCTGGTTCACAGTAGAACTCAAGAAGTTTCGTTGTGCTAAAGAGGCTCATCTGTGTGGAGAAGCCTGAAAAACATCACTGGCTACAGGAAACCATGTCCCCTGCTGCGGAAGACCATCAACTAGCAGATGACCTGAATGCCTTTTATTGTAGGTTTGAGTAGCAGAACTCCCCTCTCACCCACCTCCCCTTAGACCCACAACTGACAAGTGCTTTCTCCATGATCACCTCCCTTCCCCCCAGCCCCCCACCTCTGACAATCTGTGAAGAGGCTGTATGAAACAAAACATCAGGAAGGCATGAGGTCCAGACAATATGACCCCCTCCTGTTTGAAAGCTTGTGCTGACCAGCTGGGTCCCATCTTCACACAGATGTGAAGTAGCCTCCTGCTTCAAATGCACCCCTACACCCTGGTTCCCAAGAAACCCACCATCAATGGACTCAACGACTACAGACCTGTCACCCTGACGTCTGTAGTCATGAAGTACTTTGAGAGTCTGGCAATGGCCCAACTGAAGCACATCACAGACCCACTGCTGGACTCCCCTGCAGTTTGCCCACTAGGCAAATATGTCAGTGGACGATGCAATCAACATGGCACTGCATTACATCCTGCAACATCTTGACTCCCCAGGGACCTATGCACAGTTTCTTTTCATGGACTTTAGCTCAGCATTCAACACCATCATCCCGGACATCCTCCACTCTAAACTGACCCAGCTTACTGTGCCTGCCCCCACCTGTCAGTGTATCACCAACTTTCTGACAGTTAGAGACAGCACAGCTCAACACAGCACAGGTGCCCCCCCTAGGATGTGTGCTCTCCCCGCTGCTGTTCTCCCTGTAACCAATGACTGCACCTCAGGGGACCCCTCTGTTAGAGTGCTGAAGTTTGCAGACACCACACTGGTCATCGGTCTTATCAGTGGCGGGGACGAGTTGGCCTACAGACAAGAAGTTGAACAGCTGGCTCTATGGTGTGGTTTCAACAACCTGGAGCTGAACATGCTCAGAACAGCTGAGATGACAGTGGACTTCAGGGTGAGACATCACACCACAACCCCCCTCACCATACTCAGCAGCACTGTATCAGCAGTAGAGACCTTCAAGTTCCTGGGCTCCACTATCTCCCAGGACCTGAAGTGGGCATCCAACATCAGCACCATTATCAAAAAGACACAGCAGAGGATGTACTTCTTGTGCCTATTCAGGAAGTTCAGCCTGACCCAGGAGCTGCTGATACATTTCTACAGAGGAATTATCGAGTCCATTCTCTGCATCGGTGCCAGCCTGCCCTCCATGGAGGACCTGTACACCTCACGGGTCAAAAGGAGGGCGGAGAGGATCACTGCAGACCCCTCACACCCTGGACACAAACTGTTTGAACTTCCCATCACTCTGATGAACTGTTAATTATGAATGGAGCAACAGGACACTGCAACCACTGCAGGGCAATAATTGTAAATGGTACCACTACCTGCACCAATCTGATAGCTCAAAATATGTATTAATGTATATAATGTTTATGAATACTGTCTCTCCTCCTTCTGCCATGCTTCCCCTACCTTATTGCACTATTCTATTGTCTATTGCCTAAAACACACTGAGAACCTCTGTGCTGGAGACAAACTCCTTGTATGCTCAACATACTTGTCGATTAAAGCTCATTCTGATTCAGATTTATGGTATGGGCTTATATGTGTGCTTGATGTAAATCCAGTGACATTACCTTCCTCACTTTAGCTTCTTTGAGCTTCTCTAGGGCCAATTTAATTTTGTCTGCCTTTGATTGTGGTTCACTCTGGAAAAGTCATATTAAGGGATAATTAGCTGTATTTTCATGATCAGAGGTAAATTTTGAGTTACTGTGCAGCACTCCAGATTGTACAGTGTTTGGTGGTTGAGGAAAAGCAGCTGTTGCCTCAAATCCCTGGGTCATAGCAGGCGGAGCAATGTGATTGTCTGTGAGGCCACTGTTCTGTTGACAAGTGGAAGGGTCTTGCTGAGTTATTTTTGATTCCAGGTCCGCCACCAGAGTGTCCAGGTCTTGTTCCTCCAGCTCATTAAGAGACTCTGTGAAGAGATAAGAGCAGTAGTAGCGAAGCTAAGTTTTAAATTTCGAACACCTTGCACTTTAATTTTAGCAAACATCAGACCATTTGTATAATCTAACGTAAAAGACCGCAATGCCAGGAACAACATGAGATTCTCTTCTACAGCAGTTTGACAAACATGCACAGCCAGCATCAAATTCTTATTGATTATAATTTTATTTTAATTTACAGTGAATAACTGAAATCCTCACATTTTTCCTACTTGGAAAATGTATTTAGATTTCTAATAAAACTAAACTTAATTCTTCAAATTAGGAAAAGGAGGGTTTTCTGGGAGACTTAAACCTCAATGCACTGCATGCTTGGTATTTGCTAATCAGCTAACAAAACAAACATACATTGAAATGTGAACGATTAGCTGGACATTTGTCAACTCACCATTTCACATGAGAGAACTGAGCTCATGACCCACCTTTAGGTTAGCATACCGGTAAACAGGGAAACAACTAGCCTTTGTCCAGAAGTGATCAAATCTGTCTTCCATCACATCTAAACTTCACTAACTAAAATGTTGTTGTCACCTGGTAATGACAAAACTCGGGGCATCAGGCTACCTGTTTTGCCTGTTTTCAGTCTTTATGCTACTGTATATTAAGCTAATGTCTCCTGGCTGTAGCTTCATACTCAACTGACAGATATGAGAGTGTTTTCAATCTCCTCATCTAAATCTTGGCAAGATAGTAAATGAGTGTAAACTTTCCCAGACTGTCAAACTGTTCTTTATCTCAGCTGTCTCCCTTTGTACTGAATCAAAGTTAAATATTCTTTAGCTCACTTACTTTGTTGATGCAAAGGACTAGTAGCTTGTAATCTTTATTTATGCCAAAGATGATTTCCACTCCTGTCCCTGCTGGTTTCTAAAGGTTGTCATGACCTTCTGGTGCAAGAGAAACAGTCACTCCTCATCTTCCACCAGCAATCTTATCTCTTTAAATGCTTAGTTGCATCCTACTACATTGCACTTACTTTCAGGACACTGTGACTTCCGCTTGTGTAACATTGCTGATCTGGAAAATGTAGCTTTATCAGCCTTTCTTGTGTTGGATGAGAGTATCTTTATCTGAATGTGCACTCACCATTCAGGTCTGTGAAGCCAATAGAGAAGGAGTGCTCTCTGTGTGAGGCAGCATCCACTTCTGGTGAGTCCGCTGTAGGCACTAGGCTCTGCGGAGAAGTGATGTGATGGTAAATTAGTGATAGCATCTCAAATTGCCAGCCCCACTGTTGTGCCCACACCTGTAGATTACAGTTGTATACTGTGAACACATCAAACTTAATTTCCTATAATGTTATAAAAGAAGCCATGTTTTGCTTCATTTTGTTGTCCTTATGTCTTATCAAGCTCTGTTTTCAAGATGTACCAATAATTATAAACAGGATATGCACTATAGAAAACTGATGGATGGACATTGCCTCTTCATATGCACAGTAAATCATGTGTCAGTTCATTAAAAAGAACAGATTTGTCAAAACTGTCATGTTGCAGTCTCACAAGTTGAACATTCGAGCCAAAGAAAGCCGTGTCCCTGTTAAAGAATCTGAAAGAAAGGAGCTATTATCAAACGGCAATACTTTAATCATTAACAGATGTCTACTGTGGCTCAGTCCTACTCTGTAAACAAGCTGGGCATACAGCCCACATGAACTTAAAATGAAGCCTGGCAGCAAGCAGTTTCCCCTTCATGAATGTATATGAAAACACTAGTTGTCATGCTGCAGTTGCAGCTTAAATGACACCTCTGAGCAACTTTCAGTAAGTCAGAGATTTTTAAAAAATCACTCTTTGCCTACAAGGTACAAGGCAATAAAGCAAACAGAACGGGTCAAATCAAATGGGCCCAAAGCCCAAAGTAAGTGGAATTACTTCAGATTCTTTTGTTTGTGCTTTAAATAAAATCTTTTTCTAGCAAACTCTGTGTTTATCAGTGTGATGGCTTTTCACGAGGACACACACCAAAGTGACTACAGAGCCTTCCTCTGGTATGTCTGATGTAATGTTACAGATTGATCCCATTCTTAGGGCTGCACTCGTTTAGCCTACATGGAGAAATGTGAAGTTGACAATAATGACTCGCACCACAGGCTGTGGATGCATCAGTTAGATGTGAGTAATGTTTTTCTTGGCGAGCCACGATTATAAGATGAGTGGCTTATGTGTGCTTAAGGGAATCTGCAACAATGGCCCAAGGTCCAGTCCAGATGCAAAGACTTCACATCTCAGTGCTGCCTTACACTTCTCTGTCTGATGGACAGTTTCAAAACATCTACGCATTATTGGAACATGTTGTCCAGTGCATTTTATTGAGACAGTGAGTCCTATAATTATACTAACGATCTCCTGACTTTTCTTCTGGCAACACCAAAAGCTCAACAGTTTTAGTTTTCAGTAAAATATCTAAAAACAAAACAAAACAAAAAGTCTATAAACATTCAAACATACATGCAGTCTTGTTTAGGGTAAACTGATGTAACTCTGGTGTTCCTCTGACTTTTCATAGCAGCATCCTTGGGTCTAAACTTTTATTTGTCCCATACTTTGTTTTATGGACAAATACTGTACCTACAAAACTTACACATACTGTACCCAGCTGTACTGTGTGTAGTATCAGCAAAGATAACCATAACCATGCTAACAAGCTGAACTGTGATGGTGAATCAGGTTTTATGTCTGCTAAACATCCACATGGTGGTGTTGTCTTTGTGAGCATGTTGATGTTAGCATTGAGCTCGTAGCACTGTTAGCATGGTTGTAGACACTGGGCCTTGTTTTTAATCAAACCCGCCTCACCTGAGAGAGATGATCCATTTCTCCGAGCAGGTGACTGAACATGGCATCTATGTCATCCATCTGAGAATAGTCAGTCAAGAAAATACAACAATAATAATTGTTTGAAGTACCTTTCAGAACACCCAAGATTTCTTATATAGTGTAGAAAAACTAAAGTGCCAATTAAGTACAACAATAAAATATCATCAAAATGTTGTTGGTATCAAGTGATATTCAGTAAAATATCATCAAAGTGACACTAAAAAAGTAATCAAAATGAATAACATAAAATGGAAAACCATCCAGTCTAGTAACACTGCTGCACATCGTCAGCATTAAACATTAAACGCTGTCTTAAAAAGAAGGGTCTTTAAAGCAACTTTAAAAGTTTCAATTGAGCTCAGTGTCCTTAGATTGTTTGGAAGCTTGTTCCAAAGCCTAGGAACAGCACTGGCAAATGCTCTGTCACCCATAGTCACTAACCTAGCATCTGGCACTGTAAGAAGAGATGTAGCGTGCAGGTTTCAAGGTGGGGCATAATAGGATACTAAGTTGGTCAAATATGTGGGTGCAGGTCATGTAATGTTTTAAAAGTTAAAAGAAGAACATGATAAGCAACTGGCAGCCAGTGCAGTTGTCTCAGAAATGGTGTAATATGTTCATATGACCTAAAACACAAAATGACTCTCACAGCAACAATTTGTACAACTTGAAGCTGCTGAAGGAGTTTTTTTTTTCCAGAATTCCAGATAAAACTGAGTTGCAATATTCAGGGCGCGATGTCACAACGCACTGACGAGCACCTCTGATTTGAGCAGCAGCAAAGGGAAATAAGAAAATACATAAAATAGATTATGGGAAAGACACCATAGAATCAGGATTTGAAACCTGAAAGCAATTTCAGTTCAGTTTAAACTCAGTTTCTATAGCCCATTTCGTGAAGAGTTTATTGTGCTGCAAATGGAAAACTTGGAAAATAAACTTTACGCAAAGGCCTGCATAAAAAATGGCATAGGGCACAGTTGAACAGAGTACAGAGTATAAACAATTTGTAAATGTCTGTCATAACTGTAAAGACAGATGAACAATATGCAAATACTTTACTTGATCAATTGACCAAAAAAACAACAACAAAAAAAAAAATGTTTTATGTTTCTAAATATATTCAAAACCAGAAGAACTGGGACATGTAAAGTGACGGAGCAGAGTGTGGGGCAGGTTAAAATGGCTTCCAAGTGGCTCGGGTTGTGAAGCCACAGAAGTTGTTTTTATTCATCCATGTGGTTTAAAGTGGTGGAGACTGTAGTTTATTAAAGCCCATTTTGGACCCTCACTGTAGTTTAGATCCACATCACATTGTTTTCCATCCTACCATGATGAAATAATAACTTTAACAACAAACACCACATGAGGTGAAGGAAAGCAGTGTGACATCTCTCTTGAAAACATCTCAGAAAACATCTCACTATAAAATCGTTTTATTAAAAATCAAAAATACTGTAAATGTATCACTAATGCTTTTGAAAAGGCTTCTCTTGATGTTATGTGGGTAACTCCCTGAGTAATCTGTGAGCTATGATATGGTGATAGCTCAAGATAAAGTATGCAACATTCTGTGAATTAGTATTTGATAATTAGAAAATTAAAGCTTCACCAAGATCAAACAGTTTTATCAGGCAAAGTTTTGTGTCTGGGTTTTTCCATATGGAGCTTTAGGCTCAAAATACATTTTACATGTGGAGCATCTTAAAAAGCAGGCTGAAACATTTGATCTGCATTTCTTGCCAACTCTTTGGGGTGTTGTTATGTGTGGCTGTCATTAATAACAGACAACATGTTGTAAACCCACCGCAGCATCAAGGGAGACTAGAAACACTACATTTAAAAAGAGGAAACAACAAATGTAGAGGCAGTATTGGTGGTACGATTTGCATACAGCAATTTCTTTCACTGGCTTTATACTTGCCTCTGCATCTGTTGCTTCATGTACTTGTCTTGATTATATATTTTGAAATCAAATTTTGCATAGTGCACGCTTTGTTTCCATTCTTTTCTGTATTGTATTTATGTATTAAGGTTTTCTGTTGTTATCTTTCAAAGCTCAACAAGCTCACTGCTGTGCTTCATTAACCACTTCCCACATCTCAGTTTGCCTTCAGTGCCTCCTGGGAGAGGCTTCTACCCTAATACAATCAAAAGTGAACCAGAACAGTAACGCTGTGGGTCAGAAACACACAGTGAGCTGAGGGACACTGTTAGGCTCCCTGTAGCTGTCAGGGAAATGAAAGAGGTGAAATATTTCTCTGTGGGTTAGTCAGACTGCTTCACATATAAGTAGTGATCAACTGTTCATATAACAATATTGATGATCAGCATTGTATTAACAACTTGAGTGCCTGATTTTAATGTTTTTTTCCCCTTTAAGATCACCAGTGGTGGTCAGGGATACCAGGAGCACTGCGGTTCCAAATTATTGATTATACGTGCTTTATAATTGCTTTTTAAGTTAATTTTATTCTATTCAATATTTGCTAAGACAATTTCTCAACAAAACAGCTGTCCTCTTTACTTTGGGCACCAAATATCTTAGGAACACAAGACAGCGTGAGTCTAAATATCTGAAGAGTGCTGCAGACATCCATTTGGCTGTGTTTAACTTTTACACTGAAATATATTAAACATTCAAGCCACAGCTGGAGGTATCCAAAGTGCATATTTATTCCTGTATGCAGTAACTCAATGTAGAGCCTCTGTCCCCTCTTTACTGCTCTCTGCACCACTTGTTCTTCTTCATGCACAGATAAACTGTATATATACATGCAACCTAATGTGCGTACACACAAACAGAAAGGCATGCAGTCTACAGTCCTGCTTGTACTGTCCAGTCATATTCTGTGTTTATACCGAACAGTAAACAAACCATCCATTAAGCTGCAATGAGGTAAAAGGGGAAGAGTGGAGAGGGCGGTAGTGGACTACAGTAAGCATTGTTTCCATATGAAAGTGAATCTCTCAGCTCAAGAAAGTGAACTTTACCTTTGGGGCCTCTCAGGACTTCTGCCTCACACATGTGAAAGTCAGTCTTACTGTAACTTCTATCTCCATAGAATCTTTCTCATATTAGAAACATACATTCACATAAGTACAGCAGGTTTCAGTATTAATTACTAGTACTGTACTGGACGGTGATGCTGTATTTGCAGCTCCTGATATGTGCCCATAAAACCACATATGTATATAAAGTCCATACTCTCCTTGTGCATTCCCAACTGTTGCTATTGTCTCCCACTGTGGTCTGACGCATCAACCGAACAAGGCAAAACCAGGAGAGAGACGGGCAGGCAGGTGAACAGGTGGGCGAGTGAAGCCTGAGCGTAAAAAGTGATTTATTGACACATATGCATGAAAGGAATCGGGAAACATAGCCTGCTGACAGTAAAGCAGCATGTCTCTTTTCTTGTGGCTGAGAGCTTCTTACTGTTTTCTAATTAGTTGCGTAAGCATCCACTGGCTGGTGTGAGAGAACATGTGTTTGTCCTAAACAAAGCTGACGTGTCTGCTCAAGCATTTAACTCCTAACGGGCCTAACAGAATGCAAAATTGTGTTTGAGTCTTTACACAACAGTGGTAGATTTGGCAGCACATTAGTAGCACAGTACACAGCTTTCACTCTAGAATTTCTTTAAAAAATTATGATATTATTATCATTATCATTATCATTGTAATTATCATTTTAGTTTTTCATTGTTCTTACCTTTTCTGCTTCTTTCACACATGGGAGCATCATGAAGTGTGGGTCACTGTGTGTCAGTCAGCCTTTAAGTAACCACCAGTACATGTGATTTCACATGCACTGCCTCTGCACATATTAGCGGAATTTCCTGTGAAATCAGGAAGTAGGTTGAAGTGTTTCTCCGATTAAGTAGACAGAGGTTCACTTTTCTAATTATTCTATATATAGGGGCCACAGCTACTGCAATATACTTTTGTTTTTTCTTCATTTCTTCTTATCCTTACATGGTTATGACACAACCACACAGATGTTCTCACTTATTTTGTCTCATTAGACCGCTCCTCAGCACATGTGTCTATGTATGGAACATAACTGAGTCATGTCTACCGTGTTACTCTTTTGTTGTATGTTACCCCTTAATTCTATTAAACACATGGACATTTCAGCCTTTTGAGTATAGTTACTGTAGTTAAAAAAATCAGTGAGACAGCAGCAGCGATCACTGAAACCAAAACTCTGGTTGTTTGCTCTTTACATTGGCTTTCTAAATACATCTTGGATCTGCTGTTACAGTATGAACAGACCAGAGCTCTCACATCATCTGCAGGTCTGCTCACTGTCAAAGCTAAACTCTGACAAGCAGTATTCAATTTTTACGCAGCACATATCTGGAAAAAATTAAAACCTGCTCTTTTAAATTAAAGTTGGCGGCATTTATTCATATCTTCTATTTGCACTGACACTGAACCATTTGACAGATACTTTTGTCCAAAGCAAAGTATGAGAGTCAAGCCATGCCACAGTAGATCAGCTTGAGGTTTTTGAGAAAAATAGTCTCAGCCCTGATATTTTAATTTGTTTGTTTGAGAAAAAGTGAAGATTAAACATAATAGGCACTGATATCTAAAACGTGCATCAAGTGGCTCAGTGTCATCAGGTGACACGGCCACATAGTGTAAAGCTGAGTGTCATCATCATTGCAATGGAAAGAGATGTGGTATCTCTTGATGATACCACTGAGGGTTAACATGTATAGGTTAAAAAGCAGTGGCCCAAAAATAAATCCACGTAGAACCCCACAAGTTATTTTAGATGATTTAGAAATGTATCATCTGTTGTTACAAACAACTGTCTGTTGATAAAGATAGTATAGAGTATGCAGTATATTTATTGTATATGTTGAATATTTAGATATATTTATATATGTTCTGTTGCACTTATAATACTTGGCTGCATAGTGTAGTTAATGCCATCAAAGGTAAAGCAAGTTACTGTCATTAATAACATCACTATGAATAGTGCAGACCGCTAAGAAATGTGTGAAGCCACAGTGTATAGAAACTGTTCACACACATTTAACAGTTTCATGAACTTTGTGACTGTCCGTTTGTGCAGTCTATTCTTATGCACAGTTGAATTCAATAGCAACACTCAGAATCACATGTGGTCTCAAATACCTGGAGTAAACTTGTCATAAGAGTAGTCGTACTATTCTCTACTGCCTTTGTGTATGTGTGTGCACATTGCTGTCTCAGCCTTTCAGCAAATATTTAAGAAAATCCCCCCTCTACATACTCATCTTGTGGCTGTTTATAACAAGATTTAATTTGGTTATAATAAAATACTGTGGGGAGGTGGAGGATTTAAGCAGTGTATTCACGGTGTATGTACTGTACACATATTGTGTGTGTATGTGGGGGATCCATTTTGCTGTGAAAATGAGTAGAGAGCTTCTAATACAGGCTGAAGCTTTAATCAAAACCATGTGAGGTCAGAGAAGGAAATGAGAGTGGCAATAAACTGTAAAAAGTTTACATTTTACAGAAGAGGCAGCTTTGGCTCAAACTTTTCAATATTACACAGTTGTATTTTAAAAGTCCAACCATATCAGAGATTTGAATCCTGACAGGGCTGCTTATGGCAAAAGATAGAATTAAAAGAAATAGCCCTTTGCCCTTTAAATAAGAATATAGTTAAATATCTCAAATTCCACTGGACCATGTAGATTTTAAAGTTATTGTGCAAATAGAACTGCTATTGAGTGACAGTAGAATATTCTAAATATCTGTCACATGCACAGCTTCAATAGGAATGAAATGACTCTGCAGAGTGGTATGTCCGGGAAAGCTACGGGTTAATTTAAGACTAGGAGCAAAACCTGTTGCCAATTAGGAACAGTGAGCGCCACATGTGGGCTAGACGTAGCTATCTCCAGAGGGGCAAAGGGGTAGAAACCGCGGTGCGCGCAATCCAGACAAGCTGAATGTCTGTGTAATAACTTGTTGGAGATCATTTTGCAGTTTCGTATATGAACAACTTTTAGATTAGATTACTGTATTTTTTCTTAATGAGACAGTTAAACAAGACCTACAGAACTGAAGGACCGATGCGCTAAAGGGCCACCATTCACTCGTGGCCTGTTTCCAGTTTTACCTTTCCGCATTACAACATGGCACATATCTCGACCATATTTTTCTTGTGTGTTACATCTTCACTCGGAGGAGCCCAGAGCTTCACTGGCCATGACAGGAGCAGACCGTGCGTCGGAACGCAGTGTCAGGGTGGTGGAGAGGCGGTAGCGTCCCGACGGCAGTTTCATCACTCTGCACAATCCAGACAAGGCCAAGTCTACACGAATTACCAACAGGATGCTCGTTTCGGTCGTCACCAAGCTCAGAGCGCGCCGTTAGCCCCGTACGCAGTCGTTCATCCTCAGGGAGGGTTTGCGCAGCAAACTGGTATGGATGGCACCAGGAGGACAAACCCGAGAACTATCACGGCAGAGGTGTTTCATCCTGGCTGCGCCGGAGGGACCTGTCCGACAACTGTCTCTCAGCGTCAAACGAGTGATGACAGTGCAACACGGGAGTGCAAAGGGATTGGATGTAAACTGATGCGCCAGAAGCCCAAGTCTTGCGCCGGAGACAGCTGCGGTACGCACGGAGGAGACGATGGGAGAGGCGGCTCTTCCCCAGTTCATGTGACGGACAGAGCCGCACAGTTTCTTGATGAGCTTCCGGACTCTGGGTCGGAACGTGGAGCATCGATACAGTTGACATGTGACATGAAACCAGGTCAGTACTGGCCTGTGAGTGACTAGCCACAAAATGGACAGAGGGATAAAATAAAATGATTTCAACTGCAGCCTTCTCAGTGAGATAGAGATAATGGTGGAATTTTACAGATATGTTTATGCCACAGATGCTTTATGTAGTTTGGTTCATCTTTATGTAAGTTAAAGAACCGTTTTATCTTAGTTCCTAAATGACAAGAATGACACAGTAACTGTCCTGCACAGTGCATGTGAATGGGGAAACCAGTTCAATTCGGCACACTCTAGAAGAAGAAGAAGAAGAACATCATATCCTTGCTTGGTTGATATCTTTTTGAGTATAAATTACTGGGGTCTGTCACTTGTAGTCTGCGTGTTCAGCTCATGCTTCTCTGGCACCAGACCACCTGATATATTCAGTAAGCCAATAGAGACTGGAAAGCTACCTTGTCTGGGAGTTTTTATTTTTTAAATTGCTGTGTAATATTATTCTGCCCTTTCTACAGGGACCAATGAGGTTCCCTCAGATGACGCTCTTGTGCTGCATCTGCAACTGTCCAAGGGCCAGCAGAAGCTGGTTGAGGCCCTCAGGGGCCAGCAGAACGAGATCAAGGAGCTGCAGAGGCTCCTGAGTGAACAGCAGGGGATGCTGGTCAACCAGCAGAGAGAAATACTGGAACAGCAGAGGAGGATGTATGAACAAATGGAGCAGGTAAGGCTGCAGTGATTATAATTAGGGAAACATGACACATTTTAGATAAGGTGGATGTAAAACACTTGACCTGCTGACCTTCATGTGGAGGACCTAATCCATATGGGGTCAGTGGAAGAGCATGTTCTGCAACTCATTTTAGTTTAAATTAGTAGGACAGACTAATAAGTGCGGCACAGAACAATCACAATTAGTAGTTTTTGATTATTATACACTAGAAAGTGATTGTAATTTTTTAAATACTTGATATTTCTACATCCAGGTGAAATCCCAGTACAACATACTGATGGACAGCATCAAACAAACATCTTTCCAGAACCTCCGGGAAGAGCTGGAAAGTCACATGGAAACCTTGAGTGGGCAGGTTAGAGCTCACCAAGCGCAAGAGGCTCTCTCTTTGCACAAAGTGGACATGGAGGCGAGTGTGATGGAGGTGAGCTATAAGCTGAATAACAACTACTGTACAACTTCACAATCAACAACTTCAGAATTCTACATAATTCCAGACGCTTGTATCTTCTCTGTTGTAAGTAAAGGTACTGGGACTAAAAATTAAATGCAGCTAAATGTATGAAAGTGACTTTCATCTTTTGCCAGCCATAGTTTTGCAAGAATGTGTGTCTTTTTCCAAACTATGGATAAATTCATTTGGAATAAACTATAGACAGATCTACTGCAAAAGCACACACCACATTATAAAACAATCTTGAGCAATGAAGTTCCATAGTTTTTCTGTACATTATGTCACTTTTTGTAGTGAAATTCTAACAAAATGTTATCTAAAATAAATGGTTTATAACTATATACTGGCATATGGTATGTGAATTGGACAGGAGAATAAAATATCTGCAGTATATGACATCTATACTTTGCTACTCTACAGTACATAACCTTCTTTATTTGATGTTCTGTTAATCTTTGTTCACCACACTGACATCTCTGATGCCATTAGGTGGGTCGCTCCCTGTTGACCTGTGGAAGCTGTGGCACTGAGGAGTACTGTGGCTTCAGCAGCGGTCGTCCTCGCTGTGAGAGATGCACTGTCTGTCCTGCTGGCTTCTTCCTGGTCGCTCAGTGTTCAGTCCATGCAGACAGAATCTGCCAGGTAAGCTTTATATAACGGCTGAACCTGTGGCCAAAAGCAGGATTCCTGCGTTATGAAAAAAAGGGGACGAAAAACACAAAAGCTTGTGTTGGTGAGTTCCTGAGGTACAGATGAAATGAAAGTAGTTTCTATTGTTCACTATAGAATATGTAAATAAAATCATGATAGACATGAAAAGCTGGAGAAATAAGAAGCAGGAGACAGTAGAAGAAAACTAATAGTATTGTAATTCAACCCCCTTTAAAAAACTGTTGATTTTGGTAAGGTCAGAGAGGAGGTCCTGGGGTTCAAGCTTTGCAGCTGACCAGGGCCTCTGTGTAGCATTTCCATGTTCCCCTCATGCCAGCTTGAGTTTTCTGCGGGCACTCTCACTTCTTTCTGTGAAGAATAATGACTCTAAATTGCCCATAAATGTGTGTGAGAGTGTAAGTCAGCCCTGTGATAGACTGGCGATCTTTCCAGGGTGTATCCTGCCCCTGGCTCAGTGTTGGCTGACATTAGTTCCAGGCCCTGTGCAACCCTCTTCAGGAAAAGCAGTATAACTAGATAGACAGAAACTTTATTGTCATTGCACTAAAAGAACAACAAAACTTAGTTCAGCAGCATTCCATATAGCAGCATAAATAAATAGTTGTCTTAAAATATACAAAATAAATAACTGTCTTAAAATAGTGTATAAAATATATTATAAAACTCCTCTAATAAAATAGTACACCCTCTGTTTAGATCTTGTTAGCTACTAAATGTCATAATCCAGTGATAAATTCACCACTATGAGCTGTACCTTTCCTACCAAAGTAGTCATATTTTGCTTTAAAGGTGCAGTGTGTGAGATTTAGCGATATCTAGCAGTGAGGTTGCATATTGCAAACAGCCCTTTTACAGCGATTACCGTAAATGTAGGACAAATTGCACACTCATAAAAGTGTGGCAAATGCTAAAGGCGGCTCACTTGACCCCAGGGGGCTACTCAGTACTGGCTGTGACCTGTCTAAAGCTGTCAAAACAAAAACATTTAGGTCGACTTTACCTGTTAGGCTAAATGACCTGTCCAGCAGAAATCAGGCCACTTCAGTGTCATTCTGGAAACATTTGCCCCTCATCAAGGATTTCCATCTGGGAAAGGCCACACCGGTGTTTATCCTCGTCTTGTGCCATCGCCTGTCCCGTTGCTTCTTTGATGACAGTGATTCATGCTGACTTTCTTTCTCTGGTGTTAAAGTTTAACTATGATCCTCCATTTCTTCAAATTATACAGTAGTTCTTAAACTCACAACAAAGCCTCCTCTTGTTTCTAACATTACTTCCATCTTCGTATTCCTAGTTTCCCCACATCCAAGCTGCTACTTCACTGTGAAAATGCAAAACAGGATTTCCATCTGGGAAAGGCCACACCGGTGTTTATCCTCGTCTTGTGCCATCGCCTGTCCCGTTGCTTCTTTGATTCTAAAATCACCCTCTGTTTAGATCTTGTTAGCTACTAAATGTCATAATCCAGTGATAAATTCACCACTATGAGCTGTACCTTTCCTATCACAACAAAGCCTCCTCTTGTTTCTAACATTACTTCCATCTTCGTATTCCTAGTTTCCCCACATCCAAGCTGCTACTTCACTGTGAAAATGCAAAACTCATGCTCTAGAGCCAGTGTGTGGTTTGTCCATTCTGGGCTACTATAAAAAACATGGCAGCCTTCATGATAGGAGGCCCACTCTTATGTAGATATAAAAAGCCAATTCTAAGCTAAAGAAAACAACGATTCTCATTTTCTGGTGATTACACATTAATGAATACATAGTTATGCATGCTCTAGCCCATTTCTGCTAATAATTCCATCTAAATCTTGCACACTGCTCCTTTAATGTTTATTCAGATCATGAATTTGTTTCTTTTTACAGGACAGAGATGAATGTCTTGAAATAGCTAATTTGTGTGGAGACCAGCAGAAATGTCTCAACACTCCAGGTAAACCTCATTACTGAGATCTTTTGACATTATTTGCTTTCAGTGGTACATCTACATTAATTTTTTTCTCTGCTGTGGTATGACCAGGTGGTTTCAGGTGCCAGGGCATGACAGAGCGTGATGCAAACTCAGGAATATGTGGCCGTGGTTACTTCTACAACTCAGACATGCATGAGTGTCAGGCTTGTAATGAGTGTGACGGAGAACCTGTAGTTTTACCCTGTACCTTCACCACAGACACCATCTGCTCCAGCCCTGCTGCTGGTGACAGTGCTCTTTCTCTGTCCTGGGCTGGAGATGTGAGTCTGCCAGGGGCAAAAGGACATGACATGGCTCATGCCTTCTCCTGCATGCAGCTTGACATCCAAGGAAAAGGTGACATAGACCTGGTGTCTGCTGAGAATGGGCACCTGTTGCTCAAGCAGCATGGTCTGGTCTGGCTGGATGAGAATCTCTCAGTGAGTCACAGCTGTCGCAGCTTCATCCAGATCTGTCTGAGAATGAACAGCACAGATGGTTCAGAAGGTCGTGACCTCAGTGGCATGAGGGTGGAGCAGCAAGAGGGAAGATCGCTTCAAAGTGTCAGCATTAGTGGGGTAGCAGAGGTTGCCCCAGGTCACATGATCACCCTGTTCCTCCGGAGTGCCAGCCACCACTGTAATCAAACCAGAGAAGGTCTCCAGCTGTATGACCCCACAGCAGCTCCGCTCAGCCTCCTCTGGCTCTCTCATGATACCGGGGCTGTTGCCATGACAGCACAAGCAATGGTGTCTGTACACTACCACACAAACTACCGCCCAGTGTTCCGCACTACCTCCACCTCCGACCATTATGTAGTGGGGCTTACTCACGACGGCCGTGGGGTCCGTTTTGCAGAAAGTGGCACAGTGCGTTTTGTATTCCAGCAGGCACTGTACTCCATGGGCCAGGCCTGTGTCAGTGAAGGCTTCCAGCTGTTAGCATACCTCAACCGTAACGGAACCGGCACAGAGCTGTGTCGTAGCTACAAACCAGGCGTCCACTATCGGGACACGTCCATATCTTTGTCTGGTGTGGCTAAAGTTGTTCCTGGGGACACGCTGAGCTTTGAGATCCTTTCTCCTGCACAGTGCAATGTTCGCTTCTTTGGTGATGAGACAGGCATCAGTACCGTCAGTTTGGTTTGGGTCCCTGCAGCCATTTCTTCCTCTTTGTCTGCTTCTGTGGCTCACACTGGCCTTCCTCCAGCTCTCAGGTGTCCCAGATGGGGCTGCCAGGGAGGGGATCCTCAGATCAGAGACAAGATTTTGTTTTCAGGGAGAGTGGCACAGTCAGTGCGGCTCTGGATCTCAAACTCATTCACTCCTGCAACTTGGTCAAGGTGACTCTGTTCAGGCAAAATGATGCAGAGAGGAAAGGAGGAGGCAGGGGGGCAGAGGGAGCTCAGCCCGTCCCTCTGGCCCAGCAGGTGGGTGGCCACATGCCAGAGGGCAGCCATTGGGCCAGTGTGAGCCTGCGGGCGTCCTTTCAGGTTCATAATGGCACAGTGGTGTTCTTCACACTGGACTGTGTACGTGGACGGATCAACCAGATCAGTTACCAGACAGGAAGTGGAGTGTCAATCCTCTGGGTAGCAGCATAATAAAAGACAACACTTTGCTTTATAGAGTTGGATATGATGGACTACTTTCATTGGCTTGTTTTTAAAGTAGTCAGTGGATGCCTTTAGAAATACACTCATTAGTGTTGAGAGATAGAAGCAAAGCCTGATACCGTTCATACATCTGCCCATTAAATATAAAACCGCAGTCAGCAGCCTGCTAAGTTCTACAGAAACAGTAGAAACAGCTAACCTGCCTTTGTCCAAAGGTAACAAAACACAGTGGTACTAAGTGGTTATATTTCACTTGTTTTATCTGTACAAAAAGCAACATGCATTGAGTTGTAGCTTTATGTCAGACTATAGTTTCCCCCTCCTGCATCCACTCTTTGAAATTAAGTGAAGCTAATCTAACAGAAGCTAACATACAATTAAAGTTAAAATGTTTGGCAAAAATGTGAATGAGCATACAGTATTTCGTAAACTATTTCTTTAAGATGCTTGATTTTGTATTGAGTAGTCTACAAATAATTTTAGTTTTTTAAAACTTATTTTATGCTTAAAAGAGATCAAATGTGCACTTTTATTTTAAAATGTAGCATTATGCTTTAGTTATTGTAATTTAATGCAAGTACTAGTAAAGTGTAGTGACTTACAAGTAATGGATCTAAGTGGTTGTATTCGTGTGATAATGTATAATTCCTTTCATTCAGCTTCCTGCTTTTATATGTTCAGAAATTCAATGTGTTGTGTGTGTGTGTGTGTGTGTGTGTGTGTGTGTGTGTGTCCTTTATTTATGTAATTCAGTTAGTCTGTTGATGCTAAAGGGCCTTCAGATCGTTCCCGCTGTTATTTTCTGCTGTCACCAGAAGTGGTTTGCTGGTGATGGTTTCATTCAGGATTGTGTTCTTAAAGGGCATGTGTTTCAAGTTAGCCACCATTTTCTAATGTGGGAATCTACTGCATGCATTGTTTATGACCATTTTGACCTAAAGAGAGCCTTGTACTTCACTTTAGTCATTGGTGACATTAACTGTCCTGGAGAAACAGCATGATATTTTACATATACTTCCTGTTTACTCAGATTAAGCTGTAATAAAGTGTATATTTGATGTTTTATTGTGAATACAATAAAAATATTTCCAGAGATTTTGCTGCCTCTTTGCAAGAACTCAAACCGTAGGAAGTTGAAACATAGTGTGGACATTTAAAACTAGAAGTAATGTTTTATTTCTAACAAATAAAAACTTGAACTGTTAAGTGATAAAGAGCACCTTTGCTCATTTCAGTGGAGTCAGATTTTACGTCTACAGCTTCACTTGATCTGGTATATGGGCTAGTTTCACTGTGTGGTGGCTAATGTTAGGTAGCAAACATTTTGAGTGATAAAACACTGCCGTAAAACGAGATTCCTGAGCTGCTTGACTGACTTTATGGTACTTATATGTACTTGTGCATCTGTTATTGGTATAACAGTTTGGTGCCATTTACCAATTATTATCATGCTTTAGCATTAGCATTTAGTTACAGTAGCTTATTTCTTCCCACATTTCCCACACAGAGCATTTAGAGACTGATAATCTAGCATGTACTAATCCTGTCATGAGGTTTTCCATACGTCTCAGTCAGTGCACTTGGCAGAAGCCATCAGGTGCTTACTCTTTCACATCAAGTCACAGAGGTTCTTTGTGACACATTTAAACCACTGAAATGAACCTCCTGGCCGTCCTGCCCACTTTCACAGACAACCTTCTCATTCTTTGATCGCTGCACCACTTGGTCAGTTGGCACATGATCAAAAAGCATTACAGTGCTGGGCATAGTATTCAGTGAAGACCATTATTTCAGCCTTTGAAGTCAAGACCTCCAGGTTAGTGTGTGCTATAAATTAATCAATACAATACAATATTTTTAGGGGATTAATGCAATTAATATGCAGGTTTGAATCTTGAAGATTCTTGCACAAAGCCTCCGGTGTCAAAGGAGTGCCAGCCCAACTATTTTCCGCTTTAACCCTCTAATGCTCAATAGGTCAAGGTTGACTGACCAGACTATTACTCTGAATATAGCATGTGCGGTGCAGTTTATGTACTAAGACTAAACCTTTTGCACAACCTTTGTCAAACACCAGAAGACAAAAGATAATAACCAGACCAGAGTCGACTAACAGAACAGACAGAAAGCATACCTTGAGACAAATGAAAACCACCACCAGGCTGATGGGTGTCTGGCTGGATGAGTTATAGTGGTCAGGGGCTGAAACATGTCTATGGAAAAAGATCCGAACCATATAGATAAGAGCTGGCCCCACGCATATAGCAAACTATGGCTTGGGTCTAATATAGAGGGTCTGGCAGGACTAGTTGGCCTAGCACATAAGCATTCTGGGTAATAGAGTACAGATGATGGGGAAGCTGTTGCTCAGGTATAAGTCTGTCCAGTGGGTCTGGGTGTGTTTCTGGGCAGTGCATGTATTTGTTTACATGTTGGAAAAAATGGTAATATTGAAATCCTCAGTGCATTCGCATAGAGATATTAGAATTCTTGGTCATTAATGCTGATCTCCAAAATACAACAGAAATGGTATCTATTTCTATAAACATAAATAACACCTAATGTGATAGATATATTTACAAGATTAATGACAATACACTTAATGACAATACAAATGTTAACACTATTAATATATCAGTATTAATGTGCATGTGCATCTTTTAGTTATTAATGGTGAGCTGACTTATACTAATACTATTAATACAAATGAGATACCTTGAAAAGATGTAAATAAATACTAAAAATGGTCTTGGTTTTTACAGAAAGAAAAGAGGTAAGTAAAAAGGTCCCACCCCCACATCCGCACTATTTGAAAACATTGTAGATATCCTGTTGATTTGTCTCCAGAAACTACAATACACTGAGATAAATGTTTCTCAAAGGGGAGTCTCTCACATCACAAGTGTCCATACAGGGCATGGGAGCCTCCACCCTTGTCATATATTAACAGGCATGTGTGATACACACAGAGGTAGAGAGGAAGATGGGCTCTCAGAGTTTGAGTATAGCATGAGGTGGATGGTGAACCTGGCTACATATGGTGCACAGACTGTGAACATACATGTAGCAAGAATGTGCAGAAAGCAGGTGTCCCAAGTTTTCCTTTGATTTTAAAGCAACCATAACAACAGGGTAGTAGACAGGCGGGAAGATTCAGAGCGCAGAATCAGAGAAAAGAAGAAGAAAGAAACTAACAGTGTAAAAGAAGCTGAGAAATCATCTATTGTGTCCGTGCGTCAGGAAGCAGTACTCACCTTTTGAAATGTTCTCCTCCTTTATTTACTCTTGATTCACCCAGAGGCATCCAACAGCGTCTGTGCTCAGTAGTCAGTCAAAATGTTTTAGGGGAAATGTTGCAAAAATGTGCTTGCGTATTGGTTTGGATTATATAATAGGCCACCAAAACAAACATTATCAAATGGTAACCAACCAAAACCTTAACAAAATGTTAATAAATAAAATCATAATGTTCACTATACAGCAGGTTAAAGCACATTATACAATTAAAAGATGTAAAATATCTAATTATACTGTACATTTTATAGATTTTGATACAATTTTATCAAATGCCATGTCATTTTTCTGAAAAGCGTATACTCTGTGTTGCTAGTGGCGTCATACTGCCCTCTACTGTAAATAAAGAGAATAAACCATGACCTGGAGGACTTAAAATTTATTATCACTACACACATACATATATTAATGCCATTAAAACAGGTAATCAGTGACTTCTTTCATATAATTTAATGTATTAATTTGCTATGTGACATTACATAACAGTAATTTATAGTGCTAAAATCTTGGTTTTAAGTAAAATTAGCTCAGATACAATTCCATACATGAATACAGACAGCGTGGCCATTGTAAGTGATTGTACTTTAGGGGTTACAGAACAAGATGTATGTCTCAACATCAGCATCTAACAATGTTAAATGCATAGTGATCTCATCAAGGTTTTACACAGGTGTATGGCTGTATCACTGTACTGAACTCAATGACTGCCAACATTAAAAAAGGCAATCTTCTAATAATGTGTACAAATGTGAGGACAAGGCAGCTTGTGAGCTGTGATTACAAACAGCTAAGATCCCACATACTGTACTGTAACACGATACTCATTTAGTGATGTGACTACAAAACCCCCACAGTGTATACTTAAAGCATTCAGGCTTGTGATATTAACATCATCATGTATAACTGATCCTCTGGTGTATCCAGATGCCAGGGATCAAACG
The DNA here is from genome assembly GCF_001952655.1 of Monopterus albus. NCBI lineage: Eukaryota > Metazoa > Chordata > Actinopteri > Synbranchiformes > Synbranchidae > Monopterus > Monopterus albus. The sequence goes on along the minus strand of NW_018128199.1, from coordinate 421,394 downwards.
TGATATTTCGGCACTTATGTGTTGACTGTTGCAGCAAAAAAGGAAGTTGCATTGCCATAATCTTATGAAAGGCATCTTTGAGGCAAATCGAGGTGAAGCTGACAGCAGCCATGGGTGACGGCGACGCACAAAAGTGACAAATATAAGAGCCTACGTATTTTATGTTAAGCAGCTGCAGCTTCTTAATGTTTATCGCTTTCAGCTCAGCTTGACTATAGCTGGAATGCACAGTGCAAAGGTGAATAAACTTCTATTTGGGTAAATACATTAGCATGATACTCAGCTGCACAAGCTTCACACAGCATAAGGTCCACAACGCTGCCATAACATTGTTAACAAATATATAACGCAACGCCACTTTATACTGGATTATAATTTTAAGAGAATTTCCACTGTGTGTAATGTTCTTAGCAAACCTGTGTATTCAAAGACTATGACTGTAAATTGAACATGTCTCAAAACACTATAATAATGAGTTGGTTTTTGGTCCGAGCTGCAAAGAGAACTGACTGTCTCTAAGAGTGAGAGAGAAGACAAGGGGTGTAAGGAGAATAACAGGTGGAAAAAGATCTTGGAGTGAGTGAAGGTGTTGAAAGTAGTAAAAGCAAGAGGAGTGAGGAAGAAGAATGAGTGGGAACAGATGTTAAATAAGGCCCGTAGGAGGAAGGTGAGAGGTTTTAGTGCAGAACTGCAAGGAGGAGGCGTTTGAAGTCTCCACCACACTCAGAATCCAGGGCATCCTTCAGGGTAACATCGTACTTCTCCAGGTACATGTCTTTCACCGTCTCCAGGTCGATCTGTGGATTAGCAACATACTGTAGCACTGCTGTCACAACAAAATCCCTTTTCTTTGTTGAGTTTTCTCTCTGGACTGAGTGTTTACAGGGCCAAAAGTTACTTTCAGAGCACAACTTCAGACCAAAGTTTGGTTCTGAATATCAACCAATCTGGAAATTAAAGGATAAGGCTAAACATTTTTCATATTAGTATTTTCAACAATTCCTTTACAGATACCAAAAGCCAACAACAAATTACGTCCATTCATGCTCATATGAGGAAAGTAGCTAAGTGCATTTACTCAAGTACTGTAATTAGGTGCAATTTTGAGGTATCTGTACTTCACTTGAGTATTTTCATTTCCTGCTACTTCATACTTCAACGTCACTACATTTTACAGAAAAAATATTCTACTTAAACACACTGAGTGGTTACTCAGTGTGATCTGATGGCTGGCTCTGCATTTACACACACACACACACACACACACTTGCCTCAGAACGGCCTACAATGATGCGAATGAGTGTGTCCTCGTCAGTGCCCAGCCCCTTCATGGCAGCATTAAGGCGTCGGGCAAAAAACAGCTGTGGGTTCTTAGCACACCTGACTATAAATCACACACAGATGCAAAGGAAGAATGTGTTATGAGAGTAATTGACAACTGATTGGATGGCATATGGTGATGGATCACTGTGTTATGGCATTACCCAGAGTAATGTAGCAGTCCTTGAGAGTTCCTGTGGCCTCAGAGCCAATGGTGTCCAAAATGTCTGTTCCTGACAGCTGTGAGACAGGACGTTAATGCATGAACTAACATCAGTGATGAGAAGCCATCTTCTAAAAACAGCCTTTATTCTAAGAGTTAACACAGTCATTACCGACTCGTAGACCTTAAAGGTGGCCTGCAGCTGCATGTAGTTCCTGTGTGTCAGGATGTAGGTGAAGGTCGACTCATCGGTGCCAAACCTGCCTTCTCCTGCCTGATGGTTAGACAAAGATGAACTAACACATATAATAGTAATATTAACACCCAGACTTGTGTGTTTGTCTTAGTGTTAGATGCCTCTCCATCCTTTAATCCCTCAGCATTAACCAGTTGTACCTACAAGATTTTGGATAAGTTGATGAGTGCAGTGTTATCACAGCAAAAAGAAATTACTACCATTCGCTACCATAAGATATTTAATTCCCAGACAAAAGTGGTTGGCCAACCAATCAACATGCAATGATACTGTATCTATCCCCAGAGCCACAGCCATAGTGTGGGTCAGTCACACCTGTTCTTTTTTGTAACTGAGGGAATTCACTTATAGAAATTCATACTTTGTTGCTTTACTAGGTGCACACCTTTAATTTCCTACAGTATTACTGTGGAGCTCTAAGTACAACTCTTCACACCATAGCTGTGAATTTCCACATGGATCCCACAGTCCTGTACAAGCCACATTACAATAGTGTGTTATGACAAAAAGGCTTGCATTTAATAAAATCTGCACTTAACTCAATCTGAGCTCACATGGTTAAGGCAAACTATGATTAAGGGCTCTTATTTGAAGGAATTATGTAGCCCAGATTTCATCGGTGAACGTACCTCGAACAAAGATTTTGCATCCTGTTCAGCTAAATCCTCATCCACCTCATAGCCTTCATCCCTGCTCGCCTGCAGAAAAAGAGGGACGCAGGAGTGAGACACAGGGGAAAAGTGGGGTGGACAGATTTATGAAGACAAATAATGGAGGTGATTCATATATAGAGAGTGAGTGAAAAGATTTATTCAGTGGAGAAAAGGTAAAAAAAAATCTCAAGCACTTAATGGGATAACACATCTGCTCCACGTTAATGGTAAATAGTTGAAGATTAATGAAGTTGCAGCTCTGTGGAGTCACTCTGTTTTTTCTGGGCAAAAGACGAGAGGGGCAGCAGACAGGGCTGGGAGCATTTACAGAGCTGGAGCTGACACAGAGGCCAGGGCACCAGAAACAGTGATGTGATGTATGACCAGTGTTCCACCAGGCGGATCCCAGCATGGAGAATAGGTCTGACAGCCGTTATCAAATGAAAGTACCATTCTGCTTCTTAAAATGGCTTCCTTCCAAATTCAGGACTTCCAACCAACTATGGTTTAAAATGGCAGCAACTTCCAGGTGCTTAATGTAATTTATAGCTAGAACTGTCCCCGTGCAACTAGCCAAAGAAATGGGCCTGTAGAAGTGTGTTTTCTGTTTATGTAAACCCAAAAGAATGGGTGTTCACCTGCAGCAGTGAGATCAGCAGGTTCCTCACATCTCCACTGGTGTCATCCTCAATGTCTGCCTCCAGGTCACATTCATGCACTGCAGGGTGAAGCCCCAGACGGTCACCGCTTTGATAAACAGCAATTTTTAATGTTCTGTAACAAGTACAGCTTGAGAAGCCAGAATATGAGGAACACATGACTCACTACACACTGATTCATACCCAAAAGTGATACACCCAAGATGTTCTGTACAGTTAACTGATCACATTTTCCAGTCTGAGAGGAACATCAGATTGATGCAGCATAGAAAAAGACTCACCCTGGGCATACGCCTCCTTGTAGCTAATGATGTCCTGTTGGGACAGGGAAGATGAGATTAGGTCACTTAATAACATTAAAGCTGTTCTAATAAATATTTGTATATTACCAGTGGATAACATTACAACATATGTACCATGCCTCTTTCCCAGTGTTGGCAGGGATTGGTTCCAGCACACTCCCACCCCACCCCCCACATTAATTGAAATGTTTGCTGCACAAATACAAATGATGAGCCATGTGGGAGGACCAGAGGTGATCAGAGGCTTTGATGAGTTTATCAAAGTTAAAATGAAGTCAGAGGAAGAGTGACACTAGAAAAACCATATGATGTATACATGGACCTCATTGGTGGCTGTGCACAGGATCTCAACCAGCACAGCTTCATCTGTGCCCGCCCCCTTCATGGCCTTCCTCAGCTCCTTGGTGAAGTAAATCTGAGGAGGGTCCAACATGGCTAGGATGGCTTTCTCAAAGCTCCCTGCCAGCTCCTTCTTCAGGACCTCCTCCAGCTCCTGAACAGACAAAGAGGAGACACATGGCTGTTGTGTGTGTGTGTGTGGGTATGTAAGAAAGAGAGAGGGAGGTAGGCAGGTACTTACATCATCATACTTCTCAAAGAAGGCCTGTTTGATTTCCACACGCTGAGCTGCAGATCGATTGGCCAGGATTTCAATGATGGCTTCTTCATCTGTGCCTGGCATAAAGGGTTAATTCAGCTGTTCACATTAACGATATAGAAATATTACACATATATTAGACACCTAAAAACAGTTAAGGCTCAAGCAGTCAAAGAAGTTTGTTGTCAACTTGGCAGGCCTTCTCTTTGGAATGGCTGCCATGTCGACATATTCCTGACAAAAAGGAGTAAAAGTGTATTTATGTACTGAAAAAGGCTTTTTAAAAGTTACATTTACAATAACTCCATGTAATATGATAGTGTACAACAGACAGCACGACAGAGTACTGTTTCCACTTCTCCCACGCTGATATACTGCCACTTAAAGCATAAAGATTGTCAATCACAATAGTTACTGCTCCTTTAAATCTTTTTCAGCAAAGATGGCAGTCCTCATACATCTGCTTATCATCCATGTTAACAAGCCAGGTGAGGAGAAGAGACTGAAATGTGTTTCCATTTTGCCTTGTGATAAGGACAAATGATCCTCTTATCCAAAAATGTACAATTATGATGATGGCATTTATCTTACTCAAGCATTAAGACATTAATACACGTTTTCATGTCATCTCAACCTGTTGCTTTTATATTTAGGAAGGATATGGATGTGGATTTATTAGATGACTGCATTAATACTCAGGAGTCATTGCAATAAGGTGACAAATGGATGTTCCTTAGCAAGTGAATAGAGAAAGCGAGAACGCCTTCAGGTCAGTGACAGAGGAATGAGCAAAACATCACATACACTTACCTAAACCTTTACATGCTTTTCTGATCGCCTTGATATCAGCCGTCACATCAAAGTCCTCATATGGGACTATGGTGGGCTAGAGAATGGAAAAAAAAATTCATCATAAACTTTATTAACTATGTAATAATGATCTTCAACTCATACTGTACATGTAGGGTTGTGTTACTTCTGATACATTGACAGCAGCCAGCAAAATTAAGGAAACAATGCAGTATAATACTGATGTATAACTGACAATTATAGAATATACTCTCTCTATATATCTATAATACAATTTATGTTTATATATCCCTTGTGCAGAGTTACAGTTAGACTGCTCTACACTCACACAGGTTAAATAAAGAGTGGATGTATTCTGGTGTTACGCATCCAGGCCAGGAAAAGGGCGCAGTCGTGTGCCTGCTGAGTCATGGGGCAGCAGCACCAGCAGCAGCCTCCGCTCCTCGCCCACCCTCCCTATAATACAATGCGGCCTTATTGATCAGCGTTTCTGAAAAATTCCTCTTTGCTGCTGCCTCCTCGGGCTGGCAGGACACACTTTGCTCAAGTTAACTGCGCAATTTCTGCGTCTCAGTACTGTTTATAGAAAATTTGAGCAAAAGTCGTATTTTTATTCCTCAAACAAACCGTTAATGTTGCTTTTGACGTTGTCTGTTGGCTTTTAGTAAATGTTGATTTATAACTGTGACTGTTTTCTCACGACTCGGCCTTACAGCTCTGACGAAGTGCCTTTAAGTGAATTCATCATATGAAGACAATTTAGAGTTCTGGTTATTTCCAGCTATAGAAAATCAAGATTTCTTACCTGTACGTTGCCCATGATATTTAACCAGGGTCTTTCAGTTATAACGAGAAAAACCAAAGCTGTGTGTTTTGATGCTGTGCTGCGCAGTGCCGGTCTGTACTTGAGATGCGTGTCCAGTCCGATCGGCTGCTCCTCTTGCAGGGACGCAGCCCTGTCCCCTGATGCAGGGATGACGTCACTGCCGGGCTGGGTGCCGCCTGGAAGAAATACTAGTCATCAGGCAGTCATCAGGGAGCTCTTAGAGCTGTTTCAGGCATAGGGTATATAATAACAATAATAATATATTATTACTGAAATATTTATACTTGTGGTCAATGATAGGATATACAGCATCTATGTATATTTACTCAAGCACTGAACTTAATTATGTGGTACTTGTACTATACTTGAGTACTTCCATTTTATGCAGCCATATATGTCTATCTCACTGCAAAAGATAAAGAGAAAAATAATGGCGCCAGATTGATGATTTTAGCCTTTGGCAATAGAAAATGGCACTGAGTGTTAAGGGTTTTTCTAGAATGTCTTAAAGCCTTTCACAACATTCAAAAGGTGTAAAAACTGTATTGTAAAGTCTTCCTTAACTGTCGAATCAGAAACCCACCTATACACCGGCATAGTGTCAGGTAAAGGTGATCTTTGACATAGCTCTGTGAGTAAAGACACTAGTACAGAAAACACAAAGCAGTTTGAGAGCTTCATCTGAATTCTGGGAAGCTGCTACAGTAACTACGCAGCCAGGACAGAAGCCTAGACATGGAGTGGCTCAGAGGAAGAAGGCTGTCCTCTCCTCATGGATCTCAACCAGAGTATGCAAATCACGCTGTCCTTAGCCCCGCCCTTCAAAGCCCTCCCCTTCACACCAAAACACATGGAGAGAAGTGATATATACATACATACATACACTTTGTATTTGGACAGTTTCATCTGTAACAGTGCATTGGAGAGATATGATTTGTCAGAAATGATTTGTTTGAATTTGGTTTGCCTAACCAGTAAAAGTAGCATACATTCCATACAGAACTCCAAAATGGTCTGGACAGAATTATTGTCATCTTTTCAAAATCATCAGAAATAGCTGTATTTCAAACATGTGATGCTCCTTTAATTTTTAATGAAACTCACCTGTAGCAACCGACAGGTTCTGGCAATATAGAAATCACACTTGTAACCAGTTAAAAAGGAGAAAAGTTGATTCAACCTTTGTGTCATGTGGACCACACTGAGCATGGAGAAAAGAAAGAAGAGGAACGAACTATCTGAGGATTTGAGAACCACAATAGTGAAAAAGCCTTGACAATCTCAAGGCTACAAGTCCATCTCCAGAGATCTGGTTGTTCCCATGTTCACTGTGCACAACATTCTCAAGAGGTTTACAGCTCATGGTGCTGTAGCTAATCTCCCTGGATGTGGACAAAAATAGACATACTGCAACGAAGGATTGTTCCAGTGGTGGATAAAGAACCTCGATCAACTTCCAAATAAATTCAAGCAGACCTACAGGCACAGGGTGCAACGGTGTCAGCTCACACTATCCATCACAATCTGAATGACAAGGGACACTATGGTAGGAGACCCAGGGAGCCCCACTGCTGACACAGAAATATAAAAATGCCAGATTGGAGTTTGATAAAACCTACCTGAGGAAGCTACAATCCTTCTGGGAGAAAGTCCTGTGGAAAGATGAGACTCAAATAGACCTTTTTGGTCGAGCACATCATTCTGCTGTTTTCAGAAAATGAAATGAGGCCTTCAAAGAAGAGAACATGGTCCCTACAGTCAATCACGGTGGAGGTTCACTGATATTTTGCTGTTGCTTTGCTGCTTCAGGCACTGGATGTCTTCACTCTGTGCATGGCATTATGAAATCTGAAGACTATCAATGAATTCTGGGGCACAATGTAGGGCTTCAAATCTGAGAGACCTGGAGCAGCTGGCAACAGAGGAGTGGTCCACAGCTCCAGTAGAGAGGTTGAAGAAACTCACTGATGGCTACAGGAAGTGACTGATTTCAGCTATTTTGTCCAAAGGGTGTGATACCAAATATTAAGTTGAGGGTGTCAGTAATTCACTCCAGTCCATTTTTGGAGTTCTGTGTGGATGTCAGGGTCAGCCAGTAAAGCTACGCACAATGTTAACAGTGGACTCAATTACAAAGCCAGGCGAGATGGGGTAAAGAATATTGCTTTACTGTATTCACTCAGAAAATACACAGTGATAGTCCAGAATCCAATACCCACATCAAACAACAGTCCAGAGTCAATACCGGCAAACGAGCACAGCCAAGGGATCCAAAAATGGGAGGTCAAGAAGCTGGTCCAGTAGTCGGTACACAGAAGAAACATTCAACACTCAGGAGGGCTAGGCAGAAATCGGTAGTCAGGAAACAATCCAGGGTCAATAACATGAATCACTAAAGCAAGGATAATGCTGGAAAGTCTGCACAAAAACAAGAACAATCTGGCAGGTTACAGATGGGAGAAGGCTGCTTATACTGGGGTGAAAACAGGTGCAGGTAATGAGTACTGATTACTGTAAAGAAACCATAACAAATAAATCTAGAACAGGAAATGGCGACAAAATAAGAGCCTAAAACAGGAAGCGGTAGGACAGAACCCTGACAGTGGAATGTATCAGATTTGGGTCTTTTTCTGTTGTTCCAGTTCAAACAAAAGAAATAAACATGAGAATACCAAAGAATTTGTGACTGCAACAATTTTGTGGGAGACATGGTGCGTTATCTGACAGAAATGCAGGGATGCCAATATTTTTGGCCATGACTGTGTAATGCATGACTGAAATGTAGTGAGGTATAAGTGAAAAGAAGCATAAAATGAAAATACTCAAGTACCTCAAAAATACACATATGTACAGAACTTGAGTTTAATTCCACTAGTGTCTAATTTAGAGTTCTCATTTTGGTTTTTCAGATGTAGGCAGTGTGGCAACGTGAAACTTTAAGGAAAATATACTGTTTAGACATTCTCCGTCCCCACAAGGTGGTAGTGTTGTGCAAAGTGAGCATTAACTACCCACTGCAGAAGGACTTAAATAGCTGCACTAGGAGTGTGGTACACACAAGCACGTGTTCTTTAGATAAAAAATACAGAACCTATAGAAACTGTACAGTCCTGAAGCAAACAGAGACAAATCAGATGAAGTTGTATATAAATATTTAATTCTGAGTTGAGAACAAGGTATTTACTATGTACATGCAACACAATATTAATGTACAATATAAATACTCCCATGTGGATGCTACAACAGTTTGTACCATTTTGGAGCAACACTATACAATATGACAATCATTAAAGCACTAAAATACATTTAGTGGGCAAATTACAATATTCCATGTGAAACAGTCTCAAACCACCTGAAAAACCTTGTGACAGGCAGAGTGGTGGGTCATGAATGTTTATCAAACGTTTCACTTTATGGATGCTGATTCTTAAATGCGTCATGTGCATAAGCAAAACATATCCCAATCATACAGAGGAAATGATAAAATGCTTGATAAATAAATGACAACATCTACAGTATATTGGACAGTCCCATATGCTCCTGTGTCCTCTTTATCTATTTCACAATATGTGCAACAATTGTTTATGCCTTCTGGTGGATTTTAGTATATCATAGCCCCATGTGTCATATTCACTACTGCGTGTCTGCAGTGGGTGGCTGATCACAGGACAGAAAGGCTGAGTGTTGTTGTCGGAGATGACAGTAAATTACTCATCTCCTGTCAGCGAGAACGTGACAAAAAAAGCTTGGTCATGCAAACTTGTGGTTTTAGCAACTGAATATGTGCAAAGATTTGGAGGAAGGAGCATTTAAGCAGGTGTAAAAAGAGCAACTAAGTGAAAAATGCATTATACACATCATCCACTCTAGTCAGGATTGAATATGAATGACCTCATCTCATGTTTGTTATATATCAACAGAAGAAAGAGCATAACGAGTAAATCAAGAGCAACGATAGGTAAAGCCTCGTGGACATACACGTATTAATACTGCTTAACTGTAACTGCAAGTCATTTAAAACATGTGTACATTTCTGATAGCAATGCCTATCATTTCAGAAATATCATGTGGTGCATACTGAGACAAATATCATAGGCAACAACATCAAAAGTTCCACTGTCGTACAGTATCTGAGTACACACTGACCAATAAACATTTAGTTATTGGATGCTTGATACAGTAGTTTGCCATATGTGTTTTTTTTTGTTTTTTTAATCAAACAGATCATCTTTGTGAGTCTGGCCTATAGGTGAGGCATCACAGCTGTGTCTGGGGATTTGGTCCTGCTTATCAGAGCTAATATCTTATTTTTCCTTAGGTCTTTTTTTCCCCTTTCGGCTTGTTTTCATCATCACCATCTGATACAGTAAGCCTCCACTGATGCAGAAACGTAGAAACTCACTAGGTGATTACTGTGTTTGTGACAAACCTTTGTCTGATGTGCAGGTAAATCTGAGTCATTCACAAATCACCTCAATGTACTCACTGTGGTAAAACACACACAACGTAATTTGGACAAATGTGCAAGCAAAAACTGCAGGCTAAAAAGTTTTTAGAGTGACTTCAAGGTTGCATTCACTTCACTGTACAGTAACAATGAGGAGTTTGTTGGATTGAACCAATAGACAGAAGAGCAAATGGTCTAAATCTTTCACTTACTGTGGGTCACTCGGAGAAAAATGTTCTTATCAAATGCAATGTCACATAGTCAGTGTTCCATTTCCTCGCTTTGTGCACTGTGCTGTTGCTCTGTGATTACAAAAAGCATACACTCACCACACCAGTCATCATGCCCTCTCACCAGAGTCCTGGTCCTGAAAGTCCCAGGGGCAAACATCTGCCATTTTTGCCCCACTGATGACTGCAGGTTTGTAACCAGTACTCAAAGAGACCTCTCTCTTTCTCTCTGATGAGGGTTTAGTTTTCTGGAAAAAGCTGGTATGTGAGGGCTCGGACTCCCAGGAGAAATTCTCCCCTCTCCTGATCTCCACCACTTCTGGGTCTCTGGTGGAGCCCCTCCGTCGCTCAGGAAGCGGCCCACTGCACTCTGATGACTGGCTAACCCGTCTCCTTTCTGATGACGGCTTGCTGGAAGAGCCCCGCCTTTCTCTGCTTTTCTCCTTTCCCTTCTCCTTCTCCTCTTTGTGGTTGGATGAGCAGGAGCCTTTCCGTTTCTTTGTGTGTGTGCTGGAGCTGTTGCAGGTCTTCTCCTGCTTGGGTGAGGGTGGGCTGGTGTAATCCCACGAGTTGATCTCCACCATCAGGGACAGAGGTTGTAAAAGGCTCCCTGTAGATTTAGAGTGGTCTGAATGGAGTCCCTTGGGTTTTCCATCAGTGGGTGTGACACTTTTCTTATGCCTGAGCCTGTCTGGAGAGATAGAATCTGAGTCTCTTTCTAGCATGGGCTGCTCAGTGAACTCCCAGGTGAACACATCTGGCTTGAGAGGCAGAGGTGACTTGGGTGGATAAGATTTCCGTAGTTCCCTGCAGTCCTCCCTTTCTCCTCCTTTATCTTTGGGGTAGTGTCTGCTGGAAGCAGACTGCCCTGTTTTCTGCCTCTGCTGGGACCGACTCCCCCTAGTTGTTCCAGAGCTACTGCTGCCTCTCCGGCCTGAGGTGGTTTCTCCAGGAGCAATGGAAACATGTTTCTGGATCTTTGCTTCAGAGGGAGTCTGAACTTCTTCCAGCTCCCAGGGACAAACTTCAGACACATCGTAAAGGTTCCTACCAGTTTCCGAGCAAATGGACGGCTGGCTGCCACTCACCTGTTACAATCAAACCATAAAATAACTTTAGTCTAAACATTTTCATCTTAAGGTTCACTTGCTTACTTGTTCTGGAGTTTTCAGCCAGAACAAGTACTGCTGAATGGCTGCAGCAGATGTAGCCAGTCAATCATTGCAAATTAACTACCCACTCAATCAATCATTGCATGTGTTAATCAGCTGATTAGAGAGCTAAATAGGGCACAGCAAAGAATTAGTTTCATCATCAAATAATAAAATTATTCACTCTAGAAAATGTAATAAAATATCATTAATGCCTCAATATCTCAAGCTGTTTGTATTCAATTTGCTTTTCCTATGCAATAAAATCTGAACTCATGGTCCAATTTGTAGCTTTATCTTGACCTTTGAAACACATTTCACAGTCTTTATTAGTGGAAGGAGTTTGATGGCATGACATAAATGTGGACCTTTGGTTATGGAATATCAAGGGATCATGTATAGGGGTGATGGTTTCTCTGTACTGAATGGTTTTTTGTTGTTTTATCATCTTAGTGTTTCCAGTTGTTGCATGTAATATCATACACCACTCCTGTTTCCCTCTCAGAAGGGTTATTGCTTGGGCATTTTGAGAACATTTGGCAACCACTCGTCTCATATCTTGTAGGGGAAACAAATGAAATAGGATACGCCGCTGAGTAGACACTTCTCGTGAGGGGTACAAATGGGGGAGGGATTAAAGGGAATTGACTGAGGGGAAGGGAAGGTGGAGGGGCTGGTGTATGTTAAGGTAAATGTATTCCAATAATAAATAATATGTTTTGGGTTGTAAAAATTGTTTCTATTTGTTGGATGCATGAAGAAAGGTTCTTGTGTTCAGGGTGTATGTGCTGACTCCTTGTAACTTAAAGCTGCTATAGTCAACAGTTTTATATTTACAATGGGTCAAATGACTGCATGTATGTTAAAGGGGTCACTCATAGTGTGGAGTCCACAGATACTGTACATACCACTTGACTTTGTCATTCTCCTCAGCACTACAGAGTGTTTTAGCTTCTTTTAGCACACTGTTTTGGTTAGTTTTCAGTCTGTCTAATCAGACAGTAGCACCAGTAGCAGACAACTGTTTTTAGCAAAAAGAGGGACTAATAGTCTGACTGCACACTGCTTTCCCAGCACCAGAAGGCAAACAAAGTTACAAACTAGCCGGTGAACACAGTAGAGTGTTTAGCAGCTAAAGGGCCTGACAGTGTTTCTGGGAATTGATCAGGATCAGAGCAGAGCTAAAAGCAGAGTGAGTACTGGACTTACTTTACTCAGGTGGCCAGAAGCTCACAATGCATGCTAATGTTGTTCTGCGTGTGCTGGATGTGTAAATAGCTGTTTGCAAACAAAAATGGCTTTGCCACACCGAGTTATAAGGTGATACGATGTACAATATGTGATCTGTCAGTTTTGTGTTTACAGCTTGCTTGAGCTGCCCCTAAGTGGTCACAAACCAGTCAGTACTTGTTTAAAGAGGGACCAGATATTCTTACAGTCCCTCGTCTTCAGTTAGGGCAGCATTCTAGTCATTTACTCCTTTTGAAATGCCCTTCATGCATGGGCTGCAACTCCTCCTTCCAGTCTTTGTACTCAATAATAAAATGTTCTACTCTGAGTAGGAAAGTATTTGTTGAGCTAACTGCTATTTCCAAGATAAATAATAAATATTTGCTCAAAAGATATTTTTTAGAAGTAAATTCTCACATTTGAGGCACTGAAAACAGAATGCTTGATATTTCTTTCTTTAATAAATGACAACAGTTACTCAGTTAAGGAAATTGCTGTTGATAAAATCGGTGTTGATGGACTAATTGATTAATACATGAATCATGTCAGCACTAGAGCTAATTAAGGCTTTAATTAATCTGGATTGACAGTGTGTAGGGAGAAATCACCTGCTGTTTCATGATGCCTATCTTCATGGGTGTCTTAGAGTACTCCACTGACTGGCTGATGATCATTTTTGGAAAATGTTCAGGCGTCTCATCCACCTCTGACAGCACCCTCCCCTCCTGTTCCTTCAGATCCTTCTTACTGGCATCCTCCATGCTTTGTGTTTTGTTGGTAAGCCCCGGCATCTTCTCTTTGGCACTGGCTATAACACTCAGAGACTTTTGCATGATGGAGGTCCGCAGGTGGACGGGTTTCTTCTCATGCGTTAAGTTGTGAGCGCTGGCTGATTTCCAGAACAGTGGAACAGACTCAGTGGACTCAGCTGGTTCCAGTTTGGGTGGAGTCGCAGCTGGCTCTAGCTGTTTCTTGGCATGTTTCCGACCAATGAGGGAACCCAGAAGAGATCCTTCCCCACCACCCCCGACAGGAGTCATTTTGTCTCCTGCAGCTGACCCAGTCTGGCTTCCAGTTTCCTCATCCTGGTCACAAACATGGTCGTAGCTGAGGGACTTCTTCAAGCCCATCACTTTGTTCTTCAGGGAGTCATCTCGAGGTTTCCCTGAGGGAAGATGAAAAGAATGGAGTTGCTTGAAAGTGGAGTAGATTTACCAACACGCATCAAATACCGACACTTGGTCAAATACCTTTTGTGTCTCATGCTGACTCTAAATGATACCTTTGGTGTCTGTGTGAGATGCACAGGGTTTTCAGTGCAGGCAGTAACCCACACATGTCAGCATGAGATGCCCAAGGTATAAAATGTAAGTAAACACCTTGGCTTTATGCATAAAAACTCCATGTTTTGCCACTAAAACTGCAAGGTTAGGTTTAAGAAAAACACATTTCTCAGGTTAAAACACACTGATTAAAAAGCACAATGTTACACATCAGACTCGGAATCAGAATCAGCTTTACTGGCCAAGCATGAACTCTGCCAAGTGTTGTTGGAGGACAAGTGTGAACTCTGCTCACATTTGTCTGTCCATCCCATCCATCCCAACCACCATGTAATGCTGACTTTCTCCTGTCATATACTACGTCACTGTAACTACACGACTGGACCTGTTACTGTGTGCATCAAATATTGATGTGAGTGTGTCAGTGCTGCGCTCTGTTGAAAACCCTGTGTGTAAATGCAAAAGGTGTTCGCTGGCATCTGTATGCAGTGCAAGAAGTACTTGACAAAGTGTCACTCTTTGGCACCTTAGGATTCTGAACTGGCTGGATTTATTCATACCCATACCCATATCTATCTATCTATATTCCTTTTTTAAAATAATATAATTTACAAGGTTGTGTAATTTTAGCTATGTGAGCAGAGGTTCTAGGGACGACAACATTTAACTGTCTACCATTTTGGTCAGGACCCAGGATATCTCAAATACTGGGAGGATAAATTTCCAGAGAATGAAGTCAGCTGAGTGACTGACATAACTGACTTTTATTGAAGTGTCTTGACAACTTTTGGATGAATTGCATCAATTTATGGTACCTGGAGGATAATGACTTAGGTGACTCCCTAACTTTTCATTCATACAAGCAAAATATAAGATTTTCAGATGTCCAGAACTTTAATTTATGGCCAGACACTTCCAAAATGAATGACAATCCCTTCATCATTAGTTTTATGCAATGTTTAGAGCCTGCCTCTATTCATTCCTGCCTGTGGTTATGCTGTAAGCAGCCCTCTGTCACCAAAGACATTTGTAAATAATAAATTAATAATGTCTAAATACCGTTTAGCTCTTTGGGTTTCAGGGTTGTGGTATTGTGTATACAGTACTGTCTCACCTACTGGGTCATACAACCAAAGTAAATTTTATTGTGTTCCTACTATGACAGGTAATTTTTTTTTTTTTTGCTGTGTTATACCAATATAAGTTTTTCAATGGAACATTTGTATTCTGAAAGAATTTATGTATCTCATTTCTCTATTTGTATTTTGTTGAAAGAAATGATAACATTTCAGAATAAACAGTCACAAACATTTTGAATGAGAAATGTGTTTAGAGACAAGCAACATATTTTGTAAAGAGTTTCAAAAATATGAAGGCAATTTTTAAAAATGCACACAGTATTAAAGACCTCTCAGGCTGTAACTCATCTAACAAGTGAGTCATGTACCTCATTTCAAAGGTGAAACTCAGTGATAGGTTCACTTAATTTCCCTGGTGCAGCTCTCACCCTGCCTGATTAAAACAAGTGGGAGGGGCTTACCGTGGTGACTCGGCTCAAACGGGTTTCTCCTTAAGGTGCTGCGGTTGCTGCCGTGCTCGCTGCCATCCTCACGACTGCACTGGCGGTGTATGTGCATGGTCTCTGGGATCTCCGTTATCCGTTTCATCAGGGAGCGACCCAGACCTTTCTTGGAGTTCCGCTTTTTTTGAAGGTGAGGGTTGTTGGCGAGCATCTTCTTACATTTGTAGACCTCCAGCTGGGCATACAGCTTCTTCAACTCATCCTGAAATAGGAATGTGTTAATGTTCAATCATATTTTAAGTGTTAACTTCCAAGCTTGTATAACAGACATATCATGCACTTGTTTGGGTGACTCAGAAATAAACAGAACTCATATATATCTTGTTGCTTGAGCAATTTATTTCCCATGAGAGAAAATTATTCTGGTTATAATAAACACAAATATTTTGCTTTTACAATAATAAAAACCAGTGCAACCCATAAATTGTATACAGGGATCTGTCTCCTGTGTGACACCTGCTAGTATTGTCTAAAGAGTTAAAGCATACATATTTGGACTTAATATCTTGCCATGATAGTAATGGTTACTTCACCCGTATATCCTCAGGGTCCAAGCTGTGCTCGCTCCAGGCCGAGGTGATGCTGTTGTTGAGGTAAGAGCCAGATCTTCCCATATCCAGCTCCTCCTCATAGGCCTCTGTGGCAATATCATCTCTGGCTCGAGTCCCTTTAGACAGGAACTAAGACAGATGGAGAACAGGGTTAAATCACTGACCCTGCAATAAAGCTGAGACAAGGATACAAAATTGAAAATGTAGTTTCTCAAGCAACATGATTCCTGGCCTGCTGGACTCATCTGATTAGATGTGTTGATTTGGCAGAATGAATATTTAACAGGTGGACTGAAGGTGAACAACATTTTCTGGCAGCAAAATAGTATGTACTGATATAGATTGTATTTAATGAAAAAGTGATTTCCGCCTCACAATCAACTTTGTTGAACTTGTAAATGACTATTATATGCCAAAAAATGTTAAATTCAGAATATGGAAAAATGCACACTAATGGTTGTTTTATTGGTGGTTGCATTCACTAATTACCATTAAACAAACAAGGTAACATCCACCCACACATTATCAACATGTTGTTTAATTTGCAGTACAGTACTAAAATGACAAAACCCACCTCTGCTAAAGAAAAACACAATGGCTACAAATACTAAACTGGTTAAGTTAATTCAAAATAAAAAAAAAACTTAAATATAGGTTACTCCGCTTAGTTTAAATGTTTTCTGCAAATGTCGTTCTTATTACTCTAATCTATGCAACTATGTGAATTACATATAATTAATTCAAATGTATGTAGTACAGTGTTTGAAGCCATTAATCTTCTACTCACTTGGGCTGTGTCTGAACTTACTCCCGACTCATTATATGGTGTGTTCGCCATGTTGTGGTGGTGTCCGAATGCTGAGTGTGCAAATCTATCCCTTATATAGTGTTCTCTAAAACTTCACAATAGTGTACAAGGCATGTACACTACTTTTTGCTAATATCCCACAGCGCAATGTGTTTTATCAGAGGGAAAATTAGCAATGCACGGTTCTACAGCTGTTAGCGATGACCCAAAATGATGATGTTTACTAAGTGTCCAAAATCTCAGTTTACTGTTCACTGAGTGAACCAATGGGTGTACGTTATGCAGGGAGTAGTAAATGAATGAACAGGAAGTGATTTTAGAAACAACCTTGGATTCAAATAAAAGGTGGCAGTAACACAAGAAGTTGAGAAAAATCATAAAGAGCAGCTTGATTTTGACTTAAATGACCAAAATATTTAGCTTTGCTTGAAAATCAAATGTGGAAACAAAGAGAGACCAAATATTTATCCCAGAACAGACACTGTGTGAGATTTGTATCCTCCCATTGTGCTTAATTATCCCAGTGTACTCCACTGACTTGCCCTGACATGCCTAATTAAGAAGAATGAACAAAGGGAACGTACTGATGACATATTGCATTTCTCACACAGCTTGAGAAATCAGTGTTTTCCATCGCACTTGAGAGCCTGAACATAAAGACACTAGTGGGGGTGCTTGGCTATTTTACAATAACCATTAACGCAGTTTGAATGAGTTTTAGGTAATGGTAGTAAATAGGAATGTTTGTGTGTGTGTGTGTGTTCAGATCGCTAATATCACAGTACAGATGTAGCTATTATGGAGATTTCTTTGTACTGATTGTAACCTTTGTTACAATTTTTCAATAAATATTCCTGGGGAAAGAAAAACAACTGCAATGCAAACTGTGCAATGATCTCATCCATGCTGCACATCCTGCACAAGCTGCTTCTCTACTACAGATTAGCTCTTTACTCAGTTATTGTAGCTACCTGAACCTATGGAAATATATTTGTGTGCATATGCTGAACAAACGATGACAAATTTTGAGCACAAATATAAGGCGTAAGTTACATGTTGTAGGAAAAGTCATATCATCTTTGGGTGACTCGATAAATGTATTTTGCATCTTTGCTACTGTATTACCATAGTACAACTGGAAGCTGAAGCCAGTGCAGAAGTATTTAAATTGCCATGCCACTGAGCGCCGCTACATGCTGACTGCATTTCTAAAAGCACCAACTTCTCTTTAGAAATACTTAATTTCTTCTTCTTGTCTCACTTACTTTATTCTGGCCCTTTTAATCAGTGTACTGGTGATAATTTTGGAAGCTACTGCTCTATCAGTAAGATTTTAGGACCTATAGAAGATTTTACTGTCTGCTGTGTGGGCGCTGATAGACAGGTATGATTGACAGTTTACTGCTTGCTGCTCTCTCCAGCTCCTGGACTCGCAGTGAGTTGGACTGCTGGAGTTTGTGTTTATGCAATACACAGTTCTACTGTGGCTGTGGTTAAGGAGTTACATTATAAGAACCCTTAAATAATGCTGTCATTAATACTGTAGCTGATTCCATCTCTGGTGCACAGGTGGTGTTTTTAATTTGTTGTTTACATTATGTTGACATTATTATCAAATACAACTTGGTGTCATTGAGCAAGTAGCTGAAATCACTTGGCAGTGTGCAACACTCTGAGCTCCTTTTTGGCAAAGTCCTGGCTTCAGGTATAAGCTGGACTTCAAACAGCCTCCAATGCAAACCACTGGGTGATGTCAGGCCTTGTTACGTTCACATTATATAATGTCTATGTCCATATAATTACACACACACATGCACATAGCATCTTTCACTCAGCTTTACATATTTACCCTTTATCAAATGTCCTGCTTTGTGCACCCAACTCTTGAGCACTTGTTTAATTTGTAAAGTTATAAGTAATTGTACTGTGTGTATACATACCGTCAATTTATTGGAGAAAAAAGTATAACATTTTCCTGTCATGGGTTCGAAAGGTAGAGTGACATACAATATGCTGGAAAGTACAAATGACTCAAACTTCTACTTAAGTTCAGTACTTGTCTAAGTCTGCTTGGTAATTTTCAACCAGTGACCGACAGCCCAACAAACAATTAAGTGAAGTGGTTCATGAGCTACAGGGACATAGTGTTACCTTAGGAACAAGCAGCAGCCCCAGAGTCACAGTCACAGTCAGATGAGTGTGGGCAAAGAACAACACGAACATCCAGTCAGGGTGCAGTCCCGGCACCAGAAAGAACCTGCAAGAAAACATCAGCAGGAGGCAATCTGTCCATTCACCAATCAAAAAGTAATTAAAAGTAATTAGTTACACTACTATACTTTGATGAAGTAATTACAATAGTTGCATTACTATTATTTTTAACAGGGTAACTAGTAATCTAGGTTCTAGGTTCAAAGGTTCAACCTATTACAGTAATCTCAACACTGCATGTGGGGACGGAAAATTCATCAAATTTTACAAAATCAACAGTGTTACGTTAAAGCAAGTGTCAGCTTTGGTTAAGGTTAAGGTAGGTCTCCTGAAAATTAATTTAAGTCTAAGTAGGGACCCAGTAAATGACACAAACAAGGATGTCTGTGTGTGTGTCTTTGTAGTACTTACTCTATGGGGACGGAAACCTGTTAATGCACTCACATTGTGGGGACTCATTGAATTTTAGTGTAGCAACATGGTTTAAGGTTAGGGTTAGGCAAGTAGTGGGTGTATTTAAGTTTAGGATAAATCCACAGGAAATTAATGTAAGTCAATGTAAAGTCCCCACAAGGAATGAAAATACAGCATGTGTGTGTGTGTGCGTGAAAGAGAGCTGCCAAGGAGGTGTGGAGGTTGTTGCCTCTTTGTCATTTGCTCCCAGTTATGGACCACATTCCTGATTCATATTAGACGCCCAAAAGCATAGAATGCTTTCATCATTCCCACCTTAACACACACACACACACACACACACATACGGACACACACAATATCTCGTACAAATCCAGCCTAATCTCTGGAGTGCAGCAGCAGACCGACTATGTGAGCTCACAACAGACAAACAAACAAACTGAAAAAAACAGTTTTATTCCTCAGGATGTAAGAACAGCTTGATCTAAAACAGTTATATAATATATAACAGTTTCACACCACTGATGAAGGTGTACCCACTGGAGTTTTCGGTCTCTCAACAGCTTTAAAGGGTGTGATCTTTTCCTTTTTGTACCACTGAGCACAAAAGACTGTTGCCTAAAAGTATTAATATTCAGTCACAAACTGTTTTGTCAGAGAATGTATAACAAATGGAATTTTCTGCCCAAGTCTCTCAATTGTGCTTTACAAAACCCTGACCAATAGTACTCCCACTGCAACCGGACTGACAAGGAAGTGTGTTTAGGGGTTTTGTACAAGTTTAGTTATTACTGTACCATTTGTAACTCAGTAATCAATCACAGACGTATTCAGCACATATTCATCAGGCAGGAGAATTGTGTACATTTAGCTTATTGCTGACACACACTAGGCTTGTGAAACTTTATATATATATTTTTTACAAGTTTAGTTATTACTGTACCATTTTTAATCTTATTATGGTCAATGTATGTAAACTAACAGTTGCCTACTTCCATCCAGATATAAATACTTCATTATATTCACCAGGTAGTCTCTAACTTTGTCTTACTGCTGTTTGACAATAATCTCATCAGGCTGAACATCATTAATGGGGGTGATTTAATGGACACCTGTTAGCTGTCAGGATACGTCCTCATAAGCAGTCTGGCCCACACACGTTATGTGGTTTAATCCGTGACAGACTGCTGCCGACCTCTTCCTCAGACATTTAGCCATTCACTGATGCCCACTCATCACTTCTCTCACTTACTGTTCATGTTTCTCATCATTTTACTTACTCACCTGATGATGTGGAAAATGGCTGACAGGATAAGTTCATTGTAGATGGCCATAGCCATGTAACGTGGCTCGTGGAAAGCCGATGGTATAGTGCGGACAGCATAGCACAGGTACACGCCCCAGAGCAGGAAGAGAAACTCCGCTGGAAAACAACAGAAACAAACAAAGAGGTCACAGAGATGGTTAAAGGGTCATGTCTGATTAAATGTCTCTAAAGTCATTTCTAATTATTTTCACTAGCCTAAAGTAAGTCTTTATTATCCACAGAGAAAGTAAAACTATTTTGCATAAAATTCCACCAGTTGTAGTTTGCATTTTTCTTTTGATGGAACAATGTACCAAGCTCACTCTTAAGTTTTATAGCTCAGTATGTTGGACAAAAACACACTATCTTTCTGAGAGCTTGATGAGACAACTTGAGGCCACTCTCATGGCTCTAAGTACAAAGATGAGAGCTAAGAGGTGATTAGTTTAACCTAGCATAAAGATGTAAAGCAGGAGGAAACAACAAGCCCGATGCTTGCCAAAGACTTCCAGTGCCTCTGTGTTTGCTAATTCAAAAGTTGCATTTGGTTTGTGTTGTTAAAAAAGTGGTCTTTGCTAACCACATGTCTTTATGGATATATTTTAGTATAAAGAATGTGAAGGTACATCACACCGTGTTGAAAGTTGGGAACATTTTCTAAAATGTTTCTCAAAATGCTGAAATATTCTTTTCTGAAGAACTAAATCAGTGCTTAAATGCTTGTTAAGTGAAAGCAGCATTGTTTCCCTGCATCAGTATGAAAAATCTGGCAAAGATTGATCAAAGCCCACCGATGCTAT